>NC_031769.1:122774403-122823352 GCF_001522545.3 Parus major
GCCTGTTTTGCCCTTATTCTAATCCATATCTCACAGCAAGAAATACGTAATTTTCTTAGTTATTGGTTTTAAACCACGACAATGGTCTTCATGGAGAATGAATTACTTCTTCTTGAAAAGAAGCACTGAAAGCAGCATTCACCTGACAGCAGGTTTTAAAACAATAAAAACATGAGCACTTCCACAGGGGGATTACATTACTATCCTGTAGATACACTGTATTTTGTTCAAGCTGGAGCACTGCAGCTATACAATATCTTTGCAGAACATTGCAGCATTTTTTAAATTTACCAGTTTTATTTAAAGAATAAGCTATCTTGAGAACATCCATTATTCCTAATCGTTTTTCCCCACAGAAAATGAAGGCGACTGAATTTATGCTTTCTCCATTGCACATCTCAATACAGATGTAAAAACTGCAATGCAGCTGCAACTCTCCAGTGGAGCTGATAGCAGTTTCATCTCTACCATCACCATTTGGCTTTTAAAAACAGATAAACCATATTACTTATCTCTTACTTCCCTTCAACAATCTTTTCTTAAACACACAAAACCTTGACTCTTCCCCCATCAAGCACAACTCAGCAGGTCACTAATTCCCCTGGCTAGCTTAAGGTAATTTTTGCCTTACTTCATCTTCAGCACAAAGTCCTCAATATAACTTGCCATTAAGGAAAACATGTAGGTCGGAAAGTACTCCTGGATCCCCAGTATGATCTACCTGACACGAGTCATTATGGAGAAGTGTCTGACAACTTGCCCAGCAAAGAGCTCCTGCCCTGGGCAGTGGAAATTGCTTTCTATCCTTTACGTGGTAGGATTTTGCTGTTTGTGCTGCAGATCTAGGCAGATGAGCAAATTTAGGCCAGCGCCTTTCTTTAGAGCATGCTGGGTGTAAGGAAGCCCAAGTGATACCAAGTGTGTTTAGCAGGGTGTCTCCTTTTTTCAAACAAAGATGATTATACTCTTACAGCCCTGATCACTGTGGCTGCAGCTTCAGTAGTAGGTTCAGCTCACCCCTTGGTCTGCATTGTCACAGAGGTATTGATCTTGGACAGCACATACAGATCCCTTCCCAAAATATGTGTATGCTTCAGGCACTACTCCATACACACAAAATGATTAAAATTGCCTGACTTGGAACTTTGAGAACCATGGGTCTCACAACTTGGCCAACTAAAACAGATTAAAATCATATTTGTGATGAAGAAATTTTTTGCAAAAAAAAAATTGGCATTTCTGTGCTTCAGGGATGACTGCTAACCATGAAGAAATACACGGCAGAGCCATTGACTACAACGGCTGGACATTTTTACTAATGTTGTGATAATGTACAGGATCATGTTGTGATAATGTGGGGCAAAATGGGAACAAAAAAAAGAGCACATGTGCATGTGCACATAAAACTAAAAAATTACGATTTTATTACTCATTCTTTTTTTTTGTTGTTTTATATTTCATATTCCATCCTCGTGTATAAGACCTTATAACTGAATTTTTTTGTTCACTGACTACATATAAAATAAGACAAAGAATCATGCACCTGATGTATATTTGTCCTTCACTTTAAAGGAATATCTTTAAAAGATAAGCACTAACTTACAAAGCTGGAAAAAAAACATAGTCACGTGATCGTTTCTGCACATGATCCAGAAACTGATTTCCTAACAAAAGATATTCAGCTATAAACAGCAATATGCAGAGCATGATAAATCACTTTGAAGCAAGCATCTGTAACAACACAGCCTCCAAAGAACATTTCACAAGCAAAAGTATAATTAAAACAATAACACATGCTTTCAGACTGATTTCTCTTGGTCTCAGTTTGCAACCAGGGACTTGTTTTGAAGATTTGAAGATAAACTCAAGGGCAGATTCAGCTTGTGACAGTTTCCGTACGCCTGCTCTCCTGCCTGCCCTCCCTGCTCACTGCTGTGCTGAGGGGATGCTCTGTCACAAGGGATACATCAACCAGCCGACCAGCAAGGCTGTTATGCAACGTGTCCATCTGTGGTTCCTCTGCTGGCATTGACTGCTCGCCTCAGGAAAGCCAAGAGTGTCAGCAGTCTTGCTTTGTAAAGACTCTCCTTGTTCTTTAAATAACTCCAAGGATGACGTTTGTGTGACTCCTCGCTGCCATACCTGGCTCATGAAGAGCAGTGCTTGGAGTCCTGGCAGTACAACACCAATTGCATTGCCCCTGGGACTGCAATACTGGGAACTGGGAAAATCCTGCCTTTCCAAAGCAGAAACCCACAACAAAAAAACCACAACAGCCATCAGAACAGGTGGTGAAAATGCAACAGCTTCATCTCTGAGCATTTTATTTTACCTGACTCTTCATCCAGGCTGACATCTGATGACCAAGCATGTTTCTGGCTGGGCACAGACCCCATCCAGGAGGAGAAAGCTTTTCCCTCCTGCTTCCACTGGTCTGTCAGTGGCCTAAGCATGCCAGCATGGGAATGTGTAAGACTCTACTGGTTTGAACTGGTCCGGTTTCTGCATTTCTCCCCAGATAATGGAACTGCTGGTAATGGCAAAAATTTGTCCCCAGTTTAGTGGTGTTTAGATAAATACACTCCTAAGTAACACCTACACTTTAGACAAAGGTCAGTAATTAAAAACCAAAGATTTTCAACTGGATAGTGCTGGGTACAAACACAGTTCAAAAAAAAAAAAAAAAAAAAAAGGAAACAAAAAAGCTTTGGCCAGCTTCCATAATTCACACCTTCCTTCAGCATATCTCATTCCCAAGAAACATACCTGAGACAAACTTAAATATTCTCACCTATTAATGTGAGAGGAGAAAAGTGTACATAAAGCTACGTGTGTTGGGCTGTTTAAACATAGTCATGTGCTGTCAACTTCAGCAATGTTATTTCAGTATCCAAACTCAAGAGGACCATGTCTGGACCACATTAATCACTTGACGGTGGATGTTCTATCAAAAATACTGTCTTTTCAAAATACTTAATGAAAATCTAAAGCAAAATAGAGCGCTGTGTTGTTGCATGTGTGTCCACACTCATGCTTCCTCTACAATAACCAGTAATTTGGGACACACAATCCAGCACAACATTGTAAGGACCAGATTTTGAGAAAAGTCTTAAAGTGAAAACTTTCCCAAAAAAAGTTAAAAAACACAAAAACAAAACATCATTGCAATCAGTTGTTGCAATCAGACAATGTGCTTCACACATCAATCTTAAATCAGAGAAGTGCAGAAGTAAAGCTGGCTTCACATTTCAGCCTAGAGGGCATCTGAGTTATTCAGGGAAGCCCAAATGTCTTGCACAATTCTGCTATGGCATTATTGTCATGGTGAACAGCCAAGATGTCAGATCAATTGAATACAGTAATCAAAAAAGCAATCACAGCCTTCATTTTTTGACTAATTTCCTAATTTTTATTCCTCAAGAATAAGCAGGGGTTTTTTTCAGTTGATTTTTTAAAAAATACCATTATTGAAAAAATCAAAGATGATTCACCAGAATCAGAGAATATGCAACTTTAGAAGTTGCCTTCACATAAACTTTCATGATTAACTTAAGTTTAGAGTGAAATACAGCAAGTAAAGGCTGTATTCTCAATAAATATAGCATGGAACCATCCGTCTTGCATTATGTTCTCCAACACTGCAAAATGTTTGCAAAAGTAATATCCAGTATTTCTGAGTTGTTATGAGTGGGTTGGGGTTATTACAATATCAGTCAAGGGAAAATGGCATTTGCTTCAAATGGTAGAAGAGAAACTGCTAATAAAGAGAGAGACTTTATCTAATGATTTCTGGCAAGGATCTGCATAACGTCTGTTCCCAAATCTAAATCACAGGGACAAAATCTGTGGGGGTCAATATTTATTTTTGTTAACTCGAGCCTCACTTCAGTTTTAACTTGTATGAACAGAAATCTGGAAAAAAACAAACATTTAGAGAAGCTTTTTTGCAGCCAGAATTTTAACTGTACTTTAAAATCCAACTCTGGAGTATCCATTCTCCCAACATTTTTTTCCCATGGAAGTTTTTGTCAGATAAAAATCATGCATCTTAAGACACTGTATGGCTACATGTTTAGTCCAGAGGATTTCAGCACATTTACTGATTGCATTCTTCCACATTAGACTGCTGGGGGAAATCAGTAGCTGAAATCTTGTTTCAGTAGCCCATGGTACACCACACTAAAGAACAAACAGACATGATAAAAGGGGTACTCTTTTTTGGTCCCCATACTTGCATTCATGAAATATTTCATTAAGTTAAATGTTGCCTTTTTCTTCTCTTAGTTAGAATATAATTTCACAAGAGAAGTTTAACAAGGTGAACTTCAGCTTGCTAATGTGGAATGGCAATTGACTGCATAATGCCTTTTAAAATTCACTGATAGCAGGAACAAGAATATAGTTATTGGTGGAAAGTGCAAATAAATACCTGCTCCACTCAGAAATCAGCTGACAGCCCTGGTGATATGCTACTTGATTTAACTTCCATTAATTTTCCACTGGAGAAACTCCCAGCAGGGAACACAAAAGATTCAACAAGAAGTTTCTACAAATATGAAGCTCTTACCCAAGCAATCCTTTCTCCTGTGCTGTTTTTAAGCTAAATGTGCTAAAATCAATGTTTTTGCACATGACTAGTTATTCCAAGCCTCGTGGAAACAACCAAAACACAGGGAACCAGCAGCGCACTGCAGGAAATGCTTCAAGGAGTTCCCAAATTAAAAAAAATCAAATGGTCAGCTAATGAAAACTATGTATTTTCTTCAAGTTGTCATAAATATCAAGGGTTTAATCATGTAAAATATGGTTTACACCAGGAATTCTACCGAAATTAATTTTTTTCACCTCTAAAACAGAACCTGCATCAACCCAGAAAACACCTATTTGAATTTATTATAGGATTAAAATGTACTGGTATTATGACTTAAGCCCTGTAAAAGGGAGTTTGATGGATTACTTCAAATTTATTTATTTATTTTTCTATTTTGGTAAATTAAATGTGGAATTAAGCAACAGCAGAGTGGATAAATTGTCATGCATTTCTAAACCAGGAGAAAATGCTCCCATTAATTTAAAACACCATCCTGCAAACTGAGTACTAGAAATGGCCACATGCAAATGTGCACGTCAAGTCACTCTGAAACAGTAGTTTTCAAAATGTGAGCTCCTGAAACAATAAATAAACAGGAGCACAAATTAAACTACATCTGCAAAGCAATATTTATTTATTTATTTATACAGACACAGACACACAAGTCAGCTCCAAGTTAGCAAGCTGAAATCCCCCCAGGTAAGATGTTTGGTGCTGGGGAGAAGCCAGCACAATAGCACTTCTGCTGTCCTTTAACAAGACAGCTCAGGATTAGGCCCAGGCCAGGGACCACTGGGCACAATGCCAGGAGATAAAGTTCAAACTTGCACCCTTTGTCTTCCAGATAAAGCTTTTACAACTGCAGGAATCTGGAAATCTCAGCCGCATCTCCGAAAATGAAAAGCCAGCACCAAATTTAAAAACTGCACCCTGTGTGTTAATAGATGGAAACCAAGTGGTGGCTTCCCTCTTTCCACCCTCAAACTCATCTTCTCCCACTGTACCTATAAGCAGCAGTATCTTAAAAAATACAGCAAAACACAGAAAAAAATATTCAGATGGCTTTGGTAAAAAATCTAGGACATCCATCCCTGTGTTTAAGCTTTTAAAAATAGTAAAATATTGCCTCCAGCTCAATTATTTAGCTTCCTGGGTACAAAAAGGGTATAGTTGAGAGCACTGATTATTCTCACTCTCCCGCAAGCCACATGCAATCACACTTGATTTGTAGTTTCCATATGCTTAACTACTGTAATTGAAGGATGCTTTTCCAATTTGTATCTTTAAAACCAATTTGAATCTAAAAAGATTCTAAAAGAAATTAAAAAAAAATTTTCTAAAAGAAACCAATTTGTATCTTTATCAAGGGTAGCAGGAAAGCAACATTGCTTCTCCCTCTGCACCCCCCTGCTGAAAGCTCCAGGTTTTATTCTCAGTGTCTAGAACTGCGTGCTTGTTGGTGCAGCACCCAAGGCTGCTCCAGCTGTAGGATCTGCACTGGAAGTCTTGGTTTCTCTCAAGAAATTCTTCTCTCGCAGAAACCTTTTCACATTTGGAAACAAAATGTCTTTAATGCATCAGTATGTTTTAGAATCTACTGCCATAAGCAATAAGTATGTTTTAAAAACACTCCTTCTGAAGATTTTTAAAACCAAAAAACGAGGGATACATGAAAATGATACATGATACTGAGCTTCAGTTAAAGAATGGGTTAGAAATACATGCAAAGCTGTCTGACACAGGATGGGATTCAGGTGCTGTACGCTTGCACTCCTGTTACTGTCAACAGAAACCTGGTTACAATAATTAGCAAAACACAAGACTAGGTGCTACCAGCAGGGTTAAGCTTAGGTATCCAATATCTTTGAGATGCTCTATCATATTCTCCCCTGTGCTACATGAGTCATGTCCACAGCACCACACAGGCATCTCAAACACCTGATGGCACCTAACATGGCACTGGATGTTTGTGTCTGGCCAACTCCATCTCCCACGTCGTGTTCCTTCAGGGTAAGATGAGCTGAACTCAGAGTCAACTGGCCTCTGTATTGAGGAAATACCCTGACCACAACAACTTACACAAAAATTATATTCAATCCTCTGAAAAGAAGATTCCATTCTTCATTAGTTTTCTCAGTATAGCAACTGTACTTATGGAAAGGCAAAAGAGCAAAGGAGTTTGCTCAGCATCAGCTACACCACCACAATCAGCTAGTGCTACCAATTCAGTAGTGAAACCCAGAGCAGATCCCCCTCCTTGGTTACTCCTGCAAACAACAGCATCCCCAACAGCATTTCATAGCAAAATTTACAAAACTAAACTTTACTTCCACAAAATCAAGGTGTGGGCTTGTCGCAAAACTTCTATATCTGGGTAGCAGGCTTATTTTTGCTTTTGTCTCCAAAATGCAAAGATTAAGTTCACCCTTGAGCACAGCTGTACAAAACATGCTGTAAATACTGGAAAACTTTACTGTAAAATACTGGAAACTAGAAAGTGTTTATTGAAGATTATAATTTTTTTACAGAGGGGCATGCTGGGCTGTTAATGCTGAAGTCATTCTGAATTCACCTCTGAATAAGTGTATTTTGGCACTTTTCCCATTCATGGTGTGAAATTATAAGATTACTATTTTGAAAATATACAAGCTGGCATAGTATACAATTTGTCTGTCACAGATAAAGCCGAATATAGGAAGCCAGCACTGAAACTGCAAGTCTATTTGCTTTTCTCCAGACTTCCCTAATGCTGCTGGAGTGTGAGAAAGACAGGGAGCACTAGCCAGCTCCGAGCTGAAACATTTAATAGGCGCTGAAGAGTTGTTACTTGCTGCCCACTCTTCTAGAATATTTTCATGAAGTTGAAAAGTATTCTGCATCTTCATCTGTTCAAGTTATAGGGTATACAAGAATTACACCAAGTCCTTCCACACCTTCATTAGCAGAAGTTTTTTAAAAATCTACCTGTAGTATTGTATACTAAAATTATTTTTTTCCCCTTTAGAGAAGAGGATAGCTAATCCAGAATTGCCATGCTCTAACAAGCTGCAGGAATTTTTAGAAAACAATGATTCTCTTACTGGGCCACTTTTTGGTGAACTGACTGACAAACCAGCTTGGCCTTTGGACTGAGTTATTTACCCAAACAAGCTTTTTGAGTATTATTTCCCAGCAAATCATTCATCTTTTTCTTCACATCCAGGATATTCAGACTCTCTCCAGAACACGAACACAAATCTGAAAGGGGGACACAGTGCTTATAGAGCAAACCCACTTCTTACTCAAACTAAAACCCAACCTCTATTTTATTTCAGATTTCCCTGTATTTGCATTGCTTACTGTTCTACAGCTACCAAGACAGATGCATCTACAAGAAGTGGTTAAACCACCTCACATCAGGAATGAGTAATCCTATATATATTAACAGCTACAAAGCTGTGACAGCAGCAATAATTAGAGTTTAGAAGTACAGCAGTTGACCCTATCCTCATCCCAGAAGGCAGGTTTTGCATTACGGGGGAAGGTACAAGGTACCTAGAAGAAACCAAAATAATGCTGAAGATTTATCTTTCTTTTTAGAGGGGTCCTGAAGTATTTCCAGACACTAGGCACAAATCACCCTTTGAACATGACATCTAAACCTAGCATCCTAATCTTTAGAAATAGCTGTTAAAATGCATTTCTGAGGAGAATTTCAATGACTCTTAAGTACACAAATGCAATAACACCTCTAGCCTGCAGTCAGGAAGGAGGCAGAGTACAGCTGATGCAGCTCCCAGGTACTTCAATTGATTTTCAAACAGCTGTCTGACCCATTTGCAAAATGGCATGGTTTCTGACGAGCACCCAGACTAGATCAGGAGACATTTTATGAAGCTAACTTCCTTCACAGTGGAAGAAATTTTAATATTTTTTTTTAAAAATTGTGTACAGAAAAGCTTGCCCTATCTTAAATTAAACACTGCCAAATTCCTTAGAATAGTGAAAGGCAAATCTATTTAGTTCTCAGGTACTTTCATGTGGGTTATTTAAAAAAAAAGGTTAAATAAATAATTAGTTTTAATATGGAATCTAGAAACAGAACACACTTTTTTTTTTCTAACAGCTCAAGTTTTAGATTTAAATTCCTATTAGAAATTAAAACCCAGTTATTGAGGGGAATAATACAACTCTGCTGGAGCTACACTGCATCTAAAGAAAAATATACATACACACATTAGGTCTACATACGCACCTTACACAAAAAGGCAACTCAGATTGCTTCTGAAAACTAGTAGTGCAAAAATGTTAAGGAACAGGAATGGGGGGAGAAAAAAATACCTGCTTATCCTTTTGGGAATGGCAGACATGCCATTCTTTTAACAACATTGTGGAAGCAAAATAGAGAGTTTACTCTTTTGTTTTGCACTGATGCTTGTTTTTATTTGGTAGAAGCTCTCATAGGTCTTTAAATAATTCATAACGCAGTGCCTGTTGTTCAGTTCAAGGAGGGAGCCTGGAGAATGTTAATCAAACCAGAGATGAATTGGCACAGCTGTAAATCTGCAAAGCCCCTCCCCGATGAGCTCATCCCCTAACAGTGCAAATTAGACTGACATCATGCTTGCAAACTGCGGGTGCACTCACACTGCTCCCTGTCTCCTCCTCCTTACACAAGATTTCTCCTACTTTTTCACACAGCTTTTTTCCCCTGAAAGATCATTATAGTGATACATGTAGGCAGAAGGAACAGAAGCTGGAGGACCTGCATTAAAATCATGGGATTTATCCTCTTATATCTGTCACAGGTCCAGCACAAACAAGAAAGATACATCTTTCTATTTAGAGAAGAATGAAACTGCATTTTTATCGGTCCAGCTGAAAAAGCACTTAAAAAACATTAGACATGACTTTGAATAAGATCTACAAGTGCTTTACAAAGTACCACTTCTACTTGCTTACTCATAGAGCATGCAATTAGAGGACCATTGGATCACAAAAACACTCTCAAAACCAGGTCTCAAAGAGATATATTTCTAAAAGAAAATGTTCATACAGCCATGCTGTTGGAATCTCTCTTTTCTCTAACCCTGTTTCAATTAGTCATCAGACACTTAAGGCATGAATATAAAAATACGCAACACAGATGAATAATCAGAATCCATTAATAACAGGTAACAGATAAACTAAACAGTTAATAAAAATCCCACAGAAATAATGCATGGGAAATAAATGCTCCAGGAACAACTTCGATACAAACCTGCAGAAATCCAAGGTGTTTTCCTATTTGTCCATGAACAGAAGGGCCGGCTGTATTTGTTTACTTTTATGAATGTGTTAGCCGAGGTCCATAACAAGCTTAGGAACTTCAGAAATTACAGTAAGCATTAATATTAACAACCTCATTTAGGTCTATTTCATACTCTTCAATAATTGAAGTTATTATTTACTGGAGAAGTTTATAAAATTACTGATTGCAGTAGAAAGCCCGGCTCAGCTGTCTGATGCAGCCAGCATACCACTCAATGAAACTAAATTGGAAACACCTCTCAGTCGCATAGCATCCACTGGTCTGGTAAACAGCCCACACAAAGATCAGGTTTCTTTCTTCTCACTGAGTAAGGACACACTACATAAACTCCCATATGAGAATATAATGGGGAAGAAATCTAATCTAGGGAAATTTTTAAACACTATCATCACATATTCCTCAGAAAACACATAAAAAGTATGCTTTCTGCAATTTTGAAATCTTACTTTTTTCCCCCCTTTTATAATAAGTCTTTATAACAAACAACTGAAGTCAACATACCCAAAGCTATCTAATGTAGTTTTAACATGCAGTATCACCTTTTAGTCCAGATCAAAACCAAGTTTCTGCCTCCTGTAAGAATGACAGAATGTGGCTGCAGGAGGTTTACAGATTTGCTAGTTATATTTCCAAACTCCTGGACTTTCTGTGCTTCATGCTGCCTGTTGAACTATGCTCTCTAATACCCATAGTTTGGAGAAAAAAACAGGCACACAGTGATTCTCAGTAATGTCTGAAGAGCTTTGCAGGCAGCAATACAGATGAGAACTGAAAGAAGTCTCTGAAGGAAAAGAGTATAGCTTCTTAAATGCACAGGAAAAATAGAAAATGAGACGAAATCAAACACTGACAAGCTGCAGAAGCAGCACACTTGACAGTGATGAAGAATGCAGGGCAGCAGGATGCACCCAGAAGTCATTACCACACAGCCTAACCCAAGATAAAAGATGTGCCACAACACAAGAGGTCTCCCATCCATGCAGGAATCATGGCTGCTCCCTGGGGAACACAACTGGGGTATTTTCAAAGTGATAGAAATGCTTGAGAAGCACTTGAAAAAAACACAAGGAATTGGTTATAGGTCACATGGAGAGGAGTTGCAGAGGGGCAAAGGACCATTAGAGCCTGACACAACCTGCCTGATGTGAAAGCAGAGGAGGAAAAAGGTCCAACTCTAAGGTTAGAGGACTCTTTTAGCTTAGAGAACTTCAGTACTACAACTTTGCATAGCACTTTTAGTGTTGAATACAGTGGTGTCATTCTGGACTAGGACCTTTTTCAGATACCAAGAGAAAAACAAAACTGAAAAGGTTATTTGCTCAAGAAACTGTGAACTAATTCTCCCATTAACAAGCAGGACACCCTGTATGCCAAACTAATACAAATCCCAATTACATTTTCAGATATGAGATTAGGAAACCTAAAATACACACACCCAGAAAATAGTAAATGCATTAACAAATCCATACTTTAGCTATAGACCCTGGGACACGTACAAACACAGGATGCCATAAAACAGTGCCTGCACAACCTATTCCAAGGAATCCTGCCTAGCCTTCCTATGCAAACAGCTGCAAATTGATATGCTCGAGATTTCAGAAAATAAGATTTCAGCAGAGGAAAAAAAGCCAAAACATCCCTTCTGATCCAAGTGCAGATTTTGAATCTTGTAAACAGACTCCGTATTATGAAGAATTGGCAATCTCCCATGTTAGCATCGAAGTCTTTGGCAATTAGCCCCCAAATCCAAATTCTGTAGCTTCATTCTACCTCGGTTTGAGGAAATATACTTATCCTTCAATATTTACTCATAATGTCAAACAGCTTATACCTCTCTCTTCTCCACACCCCCCCTGCCCCCAGCCCCCAATTTGATGCTTGGAGTTAACCTGGACAAAGTCTAACTAGAAACTTTAGAAAGTTTAGATTACAAACAAATTACTGGATCTCTCTCTATGCTATTACTTCGCCCTAGAAGATGGTAACAAAATGCGCCAGTAATGCCTCTGCTTAAAAAAAATGAATTTTAGATCTGTAATTCTGAAAAAAAGCATTAAACCTAAGCTCTTGTGCATTTTGTTTCCATCTGCACAAAACAAATATTTAAAGCAATTTAGTGACTAATGGCAAAAAGTTTTAGCCGTTAGTGTCTGATAAGCCTCTTCAAGCAGAAAATATATACATGAGAAATTACAATATGGAAAAATTCTATTGCCTCAGAACACTCTTTATTTCTGTGGCTTCCAAAGGATGTACAGAATGACACCCACTTGGACAGTCAAAATGATAGGTGCACTTTCACTGCTTGTTATTAATATTTTTTAAATAATCTAATTCTGTAAAAGTTATTCTGAAAATCTATGGAACATGAAACCTCTTTTCTGGAAACTGTGTACAGTCAAATGCAACTTGCAACGGTTTAAAGGATGGTTTAAAAAAACCTTCCAGAAGTATCATAATTGCATGCAAAACTTGCTTATGTGGCTTTTTAAATAATGGGATGTGGTAATTTACATTTCTTTGATCTGCATAACACAAGCTCAGAACCAAGGACTGCTGCCAGTTTCTCGCAGGCAGGGATCAAATCCATAAGACGCAAGATGGGCAGGTGCATCAACACCAGCTGCAAAAAAGAGCCATGTCCAAAATCAGAAGAGGCAAAGCTGTGGTGTAACATCAGGCAGAAGTGGCACTTTTACAAATATCTAAAGATCTCTGGAAAGATCTGTTTGTGCAAGCCATGGAAAACACACAGCTGGGTACAAGGGAAATATATACATAATATGCAAGAAAAGGACTTTTGGATGAAATAACCAGAAAGATTTCAAGAGCTATGATGGTTAGATGTAAAGATAAGTAGACAACAAAGAGGGATAATGAGCAAAGGAAGGGCTATGTGCCAGGTGGAAGCAAAATCATGGCTGATAACAGAATTTTCACCACAGTGTAGGTCCCAGTGGACTAAAAAAGACATCCAGATGTGAAAATGGGAAGGAAGAAATCCCCAGGAAACAAAACATACAGTCTGTAGGACAAAGGTCTTAGAGACATGGAGGCTCCAGAAAAGGTGCTGAAATGCCAATGGGCAGAGCAGAAGGGCTCCCTGTCTAGTGCAGGATCTCAGAAACCACCAGAAGTGACAAAATTGCACCTTCTTACAGACATTTCATTTTCCTGCCTTTACAGTTTCCCTTCAATGTGCTAGTGAAGCACTGTTAAATAAAAGAGCAAAAAGAAAATCAGCTCGGTTCTTGTGCTGGCCTGCTTAAACGTGGAAAATCACCAGTTCACCAAAGCACAGCTCTAGTCAATGTAAAACACAATGAAGTTACTGTTGGTTCTAAACATGGTTACTCTCCAGTTAAATAGCACCAGCATAATCAGGAGAAAACTTTCTCTGCTATTCTAAGCTCTGCATGTCCCTAACATCTGCTATAAGTGAAGGTTATTGGTTAAATGCAGCTTTTCCAGCTTCAATAAGGCAAGGCAATATTCTGTTTGGGGGATCACCATTACTCCAAACTTAATATAATATTGCTGCTAGATAAACAACTGCAGGACATTAATACACTACTTCAGACCATCACATCAGTCATTTACCATGTCATTTTATTCGGCTGATTTATCCCTGCTTCTTTTATCTAACAGCAGTCATATTTCAAACACAATTTTGTTTTCTTTGGCTCAGAACCTTCCATTATGTGGACTAAAAATGATGAGTTTATCTAATGAGATTAGAGTCTTTTAAGCATTTCTATGCTAGTCAATCCTTATGATGGGATGTTAGTTTGCAGAGTCTTGCTGAAAAAAAGCAAAGCACTACAAGAGACCAGCAAAAGGTGTGGGAAACACTGATGCTGTGACAGAGCCACTTCTACCACTTTGGCTGTGACTGACATGCATTCTTCTGTAGTACTGTTTATTTATATAGAAATATATACTTATAAAATATGCACATGTGCTCTACACCCCATTTCAACTTTCCCTCTTCTAGTAATTCTTCGTGTAGCTTAGGTGGATAAGTGCATAACTGCTAAGAACAGTATGCATACTTTGAACCCCCGCATCTAATAGTGGCAGAGGAATCATCCAGCTCATTTCTGTGGCTTGAGCTGTGGAGAATACCAAATGCATGAACATGTATTTTCTTCCCCCAAAAATGTACACTCTGTTATTTACTTTTATATTTGGATAAGGTGCAAGAGCTGGTATTGCAGACTCTAAGCTCTTCATAAAGTAAGCTACAATGAAAGAACGAATGATGCTTTTATTCTTCTTCTAAATCTCAACTGCTATGAATCACACTCTTCTGTTTGAAGACCAATATGACTGCAAAATGGGCTTTAAAAACATAAAAATCTCAGTTCTTCATTGCCAGACCACTGTTAAAATTTGACATTTAACACCTTTTCTGGACTGATCAGAGAGACTGGCAATAACTGGCAGCATAAAATTGCTATGGTGCAGCAGGACAGAGAGTCGGAATGTACTGCCAAGGCTAGCAACTCCCTTGTGTCAACCTAGACAATTCACTTAGCCCCTCATTTTCAGAAAGTGGATGTTTCAGTTTGATAAACTCATGTACAAGTCTCACCACAAAATTCCTGGGACAAGTGCAAGTCTGGATGCTCAGCTGCTTTAAAACCACACTTTATATAATTTGTGTAAAACACCCAAAGATAAAAGGTTTTAAATAATAAATTACGTTTTCAGAATATAAGCTTTTGACCATCATTTGACTCCAAATACAAGAAAATAGAAAGTAATTTAACATCTAAGAGAAACCAAAGACTTTTCCAAAGTAATTTTGCATACAGGCAGGAATGGCAAAGATATTTTTTATAAGAATGTAAGACCTCATATGGAGTAGAAGGTATTTTGCTTTGTGTTTGGAACATATTTTTCAAGTCAACTTTGAGGCTAAATTTTGAACAATGGACTTTAGATAGGAAGTGTAAATGGGGGATAAAAGCCAGAAAGAGAAGCTGCCTGTTGGGAATTGAAAGAAGGAGGAGAGCAGGACTGGCCGTCAGGAAGTCTCCACTCCTAATCCTAGCACAGCCCCTGCCTTGCTGGGCAGCCACTTCCTCCTGCTGTATTGCTTCTTGAACATCTTTAAAGTGGTTTTGCTTAGTGTTCGCAGTTTAGGGAATTGTTAGTGTCTGTACAGCACTGAATCACAGAAATGCAGTACAAAGAACTAGCATTTTTACTGTCAGCACAGTTGCTATCTTATACACGCTGAAGCAGACCTTTTCCCCTAAAACAGCCATCTCTCTGTGCATGTCTGAAGTTCAGTTAAAAAGCAAAAAAATCATCTCTCCTAAATTACACAGCACATTAATTAGCTGTCCTGCATTACATAAATACTTATCTGCATGCAGACACGGACAAGGGAAAATAAATGGGAAACGATTTGCAGCAAATGTAGCTAGTAAAGCAGCCATTCTCAGAGCGATTAATTCCTGGAGGACCTGAGCTTCAACTGCATGATGCCCTTGAAAGTACCTGGGTAATGGTCCTTCACTTTTAACAGTGGATCATCTGTTCAACCATTCCCTGGTCTAACTTCAACCCAATTCCCACAGAAGACAATCAAAGTATTTTTGGATGGGGGGAAGCAAAAATAGAAGTGACCCTTGAGACTCATCTAAACCAGAGACTTTTTGAATTCATGTTCATAAGGCTTTAGAGATACGCATATATATATTTATCTATACTATATACACATATACACGCTTACATAAACATATGCTTCATCAACACTGTTTTGCAATCTGGAGTTTGTCAAAACCTATCTAGTGCATCACTATTCAAACAAATAGTAATCAAGTTTCAAAGCTGCACAGATGGATGGTTGCCAACTTCCCTGTTCCTTCAGAGTGTAAAACAATGCTTCTGCTTTATACCTGCTGTAAACAAACTGTGTTCAAAGCACGGAATCCTCAAAGCAAGCCTCCCTCACTCCAGCAGCACTCTCCTGTTGGGAGCCTACATACATATTGGGGAACAAATAAGCAAAGAGGTGAAGGCAGAAAGTGCAGCTGAAGCATATTAAGCATTATAAAAAAACAGACTACTCAGCTTAAATTGCAGAGCTAGCAGCGGTGATAAGACTATTGCTTTGCAAAGAACAACAAATAATGCCTTCTCTAACTAGTTTTTGTGCCATTCTTTGGTGGATAAAAGTGGCACTTGGCTTCCAACCATACATGAACTACAGCAGATTGGGTCAGGCCCAAGCTGTGACCATAAGATGCATCAATGTGGAAAAACAACTGCTGGATTTGATTTTCAGAACACGTTACTGCTATCAGCACACTAAAATGTCATCAATCTTACCTGATTATTCTACTCACTAACCTCACACAGGTACTGAACCAGCTGTTCAGTACCTGTGTGAGCTCCTCTAATCCTCTCCACCACTATTTTACCTTCTGTGTTATAACTGGAAAAAAGAAGCAGAGGGGAAAAATAATAACAAAACCACAGAAAACAGATGTTTAAAAGGTATGACCAACAAAATTCCTCATGAGCAACACAGAAACCACAGGCATCCTGTTTGTGATGTGTTCAAGGGTTTCTGCCACTGTGTGTCTCTGCTGACTGGTGTCAGTCCCTTCCCCATTCCAACCCATCCCAAACCTGAACCCCAGCTTCCCCAGAGGGTGCTTGAATCCCTCACAGCTGGCAGAGGGACAGAGCCTGAACATCTATGACACATTGAAATGGGATGATCTGCCATGGGATGCTCAATTTCAACTTTATTCGTGCAACCTATATTAAACAGCAATTGGATATAAGGCGTCCCACTATGTAAAACAATGGCAGAGAAAATAAATAAATAAATAAAGAGAAGGGGTTATATTGCTCTCCGTGCCCACTGGGGCATGGGAAAGAGGCAATGTATGTAAAAACAATGAAAGTTTTAGCTGTAAATGGAAAAAATTATAACAGAAAAAAAAATTTGAATTCTGGAACTGACTGCCCATCTCAATGATGACCTGCTAACAGGTACAGACTTTGAAGAACAGATTAAACAAACAGCTACCAGAAGGGGTAAATACTACTGATCTTGCATTATCTATATACCCCATGAAGGATTTTTAACCAATGGTTATTCTATTCCAATGTTATAAATCATATTATGCCAGTATCTAACGTATCCTCTAAACATATCTCTGAGGCAACAGTATTTAAGCTACCAGTGTAGTAAGTGAGCAATTATTTGGCATAGATGATGATACAGGAAATATGGCAATAAACCAGAAATAAAATATGCAGTCATGCATATCCTAAGCAATAGAGTCTGGGCATATTTTTTAAACAGAACATGGTATGAGTTTAAGGTTGTTAAAATCTGTTCAAATATTTTCCATTAAAACAACATCAATTCTCTCTAGCAACAAGGCAAGGCTCTGCAGTAATGACAGCATATCCATTTTGCCATCAAGATAAACACTCTGCACATGGAACAGACATGTTCCAAGGAAAATCTTTATCAATTATCACCTAGATTTCTGTAAAGTCTTTTATCAATTCCATAACGTTTCTCTGCAAGCTGGGTGCTGCAGATGATGGTCACACCTTGCTTTCACTGAAATCAACTAGGGAGGCTGCAGGGCAGCAGAATCCCTTCGCTTCAGCAGAGCAAGAGCAGCCCACTGTGTGTGCACCATGACACTGCTCACTCCCATCTCCAGTCCCTGTCTTCCACAGGTAGCTGCCCTACTGAGCTACAATAAACAACACTTCCCAATACCCTAAAAAGGGCCTAGCTTTGCGTGCTGGGAAGAAGCAAGGTACCCCTAAGCCCATAAAACATGATTTCCATAATAGATACCCACTCACATTTGTGCAGAACTTGCAGACTGGCAGGCTCCTGTCATTGTCTAGAGATAACTGTGTGTGTTTTGTCTCAAGTATAGTGTGAACAAAACCCAGCTCATTAGACTTAGCAATATATACTGACAAAACTGGTTTAGGAACACAGGAAATTAGCCATGTGTTCATAATGGTTGTTCTCCAGGCTTTTGGCTGTCTATCCTTCACTTGGCTTGTGAGGCTTGGTTTGGGATTTTGTGTTTGGCATTTTTTAGTTTGTGTTTTTTTTATTTGTTCTGTTTGTTTGTAGTTAGAAAGACAAGCTTCTTCAAAGTCTAATGTTTTCTTTAGGTTGTATTGTTTACAGAAATAGGAAACAATTTGTCCCTCACTGCTTACATAAGGAAAATAATGTACATGTTGTTTGTGGCCTCACCACAGGTGTTACTCAGCAAATTTTAATTATCCTGTTGGTGATTTAGTGCTGTGTAAAAACATATCTTGGCATGTATATACATCTATCCTTGCATATTAAAATCTGTTAGTTTTGGCTAGCTCACAGACATGAAGATACTTCCTACCAACCAAAACAGATTTTGAACTTTTGTCTGTTGTTCACTGCTCTCTCCCAAATAAAAATCGGGTATAATCATATACCAAATGTTGAAAATTCCATTAAAATAGTAGCAAAAAAGTTAGGACTGGGTTTATGTACGCAGTTATCCAGATTTGCTTTTTCCCAGCTACTTCCTTCCCTCCATGAGCTTGCACAGCTCTCAGAAGCCTTACTTCACAATGTGGTGGGGCAGGGAAGGGTTGCTTGGATATTTTCCAGGCACACAAATACACTTAGTGTATAATATAGGAACTATGTCATTCCTTAATTAAGCGTAATACAATGTATTCCATACAAGGTTTACAGAATACATCACAGAAGAGCAAGATGATTTGAGGTGTATCTTTTGCATTGGAGGAAAATTTTTTTCTTCACTGAAACTAAAGGGAATACTTTAGAAGAGTGTGAAAAATGTCAAGTATTTGAAGGTGAGGTTTGGAGCATCACTGGTGGTCTTCAGGGATTGCTAGAAAAGAGGCATACCCACAGAAGGAACCTGGGCAGAACAAGTGGGAGGAGGAGAATACACAGCAAAAGGTGGGAGGCTGCAGAACTCAGCCAGATTGTACAAAGCAGGAAGGCAGTCCAGGCCAGATGCTTTCTAAATTCCCGTGATATCAAGGGATCCATTTAGCTCAGACAAGCTTTAATTTTAAAAAGTAAATAAAGAAAGGCAGAAACAATACAGAATGGCTAAGTATTTGCCCCCAGTATAGGAATGAACAGAAGCACAGCTTGTTTTCAGTTTTGAAGCCCACCTGAAGATTTTATCTTCCATATTTCCTGTTTCTGATACATTTGTAGCAAGTAAGCAAGCCATCCTTCTAAGACCACTGAGAAGCAAGTAACAAAGGTGAACAGTACTTTAAAGGCACTAATGACACTGAAGTACTGTGATGAATTGCAGCCATGTTATAAGGTTGTATTTTACTGGGCATATACACTAAAAACTACCTAGGAGCCAGTTTCCTCAGCTGTACCCAGGCAGCTGCTCCACATTGGGGGGATTTCACTGGTGAAATGAGGACATCTCCAACTGCTCTGGAGGCTTAGCTTGCAACCATGACTGAGGGGCAGCAACTGCTGAGACCTCAGTCCTTGTCCCATAGAAGGAAGCCACAGATGGATGGATAGCACTGATAGGTGGGACATCTACCGAGCCCTCGTGGTTTCTTTCACAGCAACTGTATTTTTCTCTGGCTCTCAAATCCAACTTCTCACTGCAGAAATGCTGTCTCTCATATTCCTCTGCCATAATAATGACAAGCAAACTCAATTAACACTGTGAGCAGTTTGGATGTCTGCACAACAGGTTGCCAAAAGAAAAATCCCAAGGGGAAAAAACCCAACCAAAGATAACTAAGAACATTTGTTGCATAATGTAATTCAAAGCTTCTATCCGTAGGACCAATACAAGACATGTTTATTATGTCTTGATTTAAGATGTGAAAACTTGGTTTTGAACTGCTTTAATGTTAATGATTTATTATACATGTAATATGTATCTAGTTTGGTAAGACCCATATTATACATTCAATGCAGATTTTTTTCTTCAAGCTTCTTACTGAGATCAGAACATAATAAAATGACAAAATTGTGCATTCCCCTGCAAATAATTTCTTCAGCGATTAGCAAGAGAATAATGTATCTTCTTTTGTAATACCCAGAATTTCTGTCAACACCATCATCAAACATATACCTCAAAATACAGTAAGTGTAACCACAAGCCTTTTTATATGACAAATTTAAAGGGCTTTCAACATTGATTAGATCTTTACTACTGCTGTTATAATTCCTGTGATATAAGAGTACTCCAGATAGGTACTTGAAGTAGAAACATTAATTTAGAAAGATTAAATATAAGAATTTCTCTAGATACTAGAGATAAGCACACAAGCATGTCACCAAACAAATGCTTACCCCCAATTTTAAATATATATGTGCATGTGTGTGTGTGTGTGCATATATATATACATCCATAAATATATTATTTAATAGCTACTCTGCACTTACAGTGAGAACCACTCATCTGTAATCTTGGAGCCAAGGGCCCAGTGAACCCCATAAAAGCAACCACCATTACATAAAATAAATTAAGCAGCACTGAGAAGCAAGAGATAACATAAACATTCCCCATACTAATAGCCTTTCTATTAGAGAAAAAAGAACAAATCATTTCGTCCAAGAGGGCACTGACAACAGTTTGTGACTTCAGCATGCAGTCATGAGGAGTTAAGCTCAGAAAGAGCAGCCAAAATATTCTTTCTAAAGTGTCAGCACAGGCTTAAAAAGAAGTGACATGAAACCTTTTTTTTTTCACAGACACTTTTCATTAGAAAGAAATATCAAAATGGCCCCAGCATACCCTCTTCACCATGTTCTCTCTCCTCACCCAGCCAAGTGAGGAATCTCCTCACACCAAGCCATCAGGTGACTTAGGAAAGTTCTAAGTGCCTTTTTTAACACCTTTTGTCACTGCCTGCCTTCAAGGGAGAAACCAATTGGACATACACAATGAAAACAAATTACATGATCCAAATTAACATACCCAGCAGGGAGCATAAGCCTGGGAACACAGGATGGGATAACAAAGTCCTTCACATACAAAATTAAGACTACTAAGTATTTAACAAGAGGTTTTCCTGGAGAAAGCATTACCTTAACACATGTTCTGCATTGCATTATAAAGCTGATGATAATGACAGTACATCTGCTACTTGTGGAAATATCACCCTCTGTTCTTCCTCAAACAAACAGCCATGACATTAAGGTTTGGGTAACAAACCAAATCAAATTAGGAGCAACAGTTACAACAACTTACAATATAAGAATAATTTACTAAAAGCATCAATTGGCTGTTGACTCTATTCAGCATCTGGAATACTGCCATTACTATCAAAAAATACATGTGACAACAAAGCAGCAGCCTCAGCAGTATGCTGGTGTTGACACTGCAGAGGACAACTATTTCCATAGGATAACACAGCTCAGTTGTCCAGCCATTTGTGGGCTTCTAGTAGGCCCCTGGAGAGAAGGGAGGACAACAGTCAGACACCCAGAATTTAGTATAATGTATAATTAAGGAAACTCTCCGCTACTGTATTTTGTCAATTCTATTCTAGACTTTTCCCTCAGTTCCCCAAGGAGACTATCACATACACAGCTACTATGAGACAATGCTTTATCCCAAAATGAGAACAAACAAGTGTTTTTAAAACCGTTGTTTTTATGCACAGTGTAAACATACATTTGCTTGGGAATGTTAAACGTTTTTAGCAAAATTTCTCATCTAATTTCATTTTACTCTTTTGATGGAAGAGCAAAGAAGCAAAGTACTTTGGAATGACCCTTCTCTGCTGGGACAACTAGTAGCAGAAGTTCATATCCTGAGCACAGTTTCCCCCAGTCCTCTGAAGATGCTACTACCTCTGTTCTTGTCACTGGGTACCAAGCACAGATGGGCTGAGGTCACAGTAAAAGATCACGTGCAGGAATTGTTATGGCAGAATTGAAAATAGAGACCCATGCAAAATTTCAAAGCTGTTTGTGTATTGAGCTTGACTATCAAACTTGAAGAACAAAAACTATTTTTTACTGTTGGCTCGAAAAAACTGTGATCAGGTTAAACTTTTGCAAGCTTCCAAAGAGGAGCTGTTTATCCAGATATGGAGCTAGGCTTTCCATATGTAGTACAGGTGTGGTGCAATACAATGTTACTGAGTGCTGCTTTAGTAACAAGATCAGATGGTATCTTTTTTGAAAAACTAACAGCTGATCACAACTTGTAGAGGCTTCATGGAGACCTTGTGGACCTATCATCACTTCCGTTCCACCATGTCCTCAAAATCATCAGGGGTTTGAGAGGAAAGAGCTATAGACTATATTAAACTATGCAAGTAGTAAAACCACAAGAAGATGGGGTTCTGCTGCAAGTAAGAAGAGCCCTTTAGAAAAACCTAATTTACACACATCCTAAACTAGATACTGATATTTTAAAGTGATTAAGTGCTCCCTTCTTTGACAACACCCTTATTGTCAAAAAACCTGAAGTAGTAATAGGCAAAACAGATATCTGATGCATATAAATCATATATAAATATTTCTTATAGTTATTAATAAAAGACATCTTAAAATAGCCCTTCTTCTATACAAAACCACTTATACAGCTTACATAACACATGAATAAGAGTCTTAGGAGTTTCACTGTAGTGTAGTTGTCTTAGGAATACAAACAAAATATTTATAACTCCTCATACACACCATGCAAATATATTACTATAAATGGAGAAAAGAAACACTTTCTATCTCCTTTTTTCAAAATGTGTAAAATTAATGCTTTCATGCATATGATGCTAAACAAGTTAAGATAAAAACTTCTAAAAATATTTTACAAATAACTGTCAGTGATACGACTTCTCTCAGAAAGGGATGCTTTGTGTTTTTGATGACCTCAATGATAAAACATCAAATACCACTGAAGAAATTAGAGTATTTTAGTTTCACAGAAATTCAAATAAAATTATAGCTATGAACATAGCTATGATGTGTGTAATCTGTGGAACCATATATGCAGTAGCCTATTACATGTTTTTCACAGATACACAAGTTACAAACCATGTACTCATTGACTTTTTTCTTTTTCTCAGCACAGATGGCATTTCAAGAGGAATTTTTTTGTGCCACTGCTAACACAAACCACAAAGAAATTACTCTTATTGAATATTGCCTGCTGTTGAAGAGCATTTTGAAATTACACTCCATTTTTTAAGGGAACTGAAGAGCTGAGAACAAGCCGTGCATTCACATCAATGGCTAACACAGAGAGCAGTCGTACTGACTGAATGCAGCTCTTCACAAACTGGTGCCCAATGGTCGCTGCAGACTAGGGACACATTTTTCCTCTGTGCCACTTTTGAGGAATTCATTGAAATTTGCTTCGTAATGAAATCACTGCCTGTTGGCAACTTCCATGACACAGATAAAATTATGTAGCCTTTTGTACTGGCTACCAGTGGAAAAAACTTTTTAAGAGAAGTAGGTACACTTTGACAGATGAAGACAAATCTTCAAAGCAGTGCTTTGAATACAGGATTTCCTGGAGAAATGGGAAACTTATTTATATGTGTATATATATATACACATGCACAAGTAAAGCCTCCATCTGAAAATAATAATTACCTAAAATAATATGGACTCCAATGTCAGGCAGTAGAACAACTTAGCTTCACCACATTTAATTCTACCATCGAATTTTCACATATTTTATTTTACACTGGGTTCAAAGTCTACAGTTAAAGAAATGTAAACTAACACTGGCCAAAGTCACCAGCTGGTGTTAAAGCTCCCTCTTGTAGCATTAATACTATGGAAACCTGGGAACAGTGAACTAAGAAGGGATGACCAGGTGCTACAAAAGGTCCCACCAAAGAGTCACTTTTTCATGAGAAGTAAGCTTCAGCTGTATCCTTGTTAGGTCTAGCACTGCTAAATCACATTCTGCTCTCGCAGAATCAGTTAAGGGAAACCAGGCTTAAAACCCACAATCACACATCGTTGTCATTATGCCCCATTGTGCAAGAATCACTATCAAATATGAAACATTACAAGTAAAGAACAGCAAGACCACGTTTCTTTATTCAGGAGATGAATATTCCTTCTGCTTTAAACATTACTGGGGAAAAAATGCCTCAACAGAAATGTTAACTAATCCAAAATTTGTGCTTTAACAAGAAATTTACATTGGCAAAACTGCTGGGTAGGCCATCCCAAATACCCAAGACAAGTGATGAAAATAAATTGTACTGGCCAGATAACTGGTTCCTCCACAATCTGCAACTGATTGAACATGATGGTCGTAAGGACACCAGTAACACAGTATGAAATATCTTGCAAGTGTCAAATCTGCACACAGCACAGCACAAAGGAGAGAAATGGGGGAACTAACAAAGGTCCACTGTAAAATAAAGATACATTATGCACAATTTCAGAGATAATTTTTCTACAGCTCAGAATGCTACACCTCTTTCAATAAATGACCCTATCCAGCACATTGCTGTGGCTCTCTGGCAGTGGGGACTCCTGAACAGTAATGCCTTAGTCCATGCCACCAGCTAGGAAACACAAGCTTATTTATATCAAGCTTAACCATCCCAGTGGTCAGCCACACTTAAAATGGGACAGCCCTACTCTGCTCCCCAGCATGTTTGAGACTTGATGCATCTCACCACTTGAAAGGTGAGTTTCCAGCAGTTTGCAAGCTGTCAGTAATGCTGTCATATGTCTCAACATCATGAGAAGCTGGTTCAGCTATGATGGCAACAAACACTATGCACACCCAGGCAAATAACCTGAAGATGGCCTTCCAGATGCACAAGGTGACTTCTGGAGTTGTGGTCTAGCTCTGCAGAAACTACTTGCAAGGTTTTTATTAGGAATTTCATCTACAGTTTTCAAAGAAGTTTCTGTTACACTGCTTTTGCATACTGCAGGCAAATGAAAGGCGTTCATAGCTCAAAGGTTGTCTACAGTCCTTCTAGAACACAAAGGAAACGTGGCACTAGATAACAGCATCAAGAAATACATAGGTTTTAACTTCAAAATACACTAACAGATCCATTCTCTGATTGCTCTTTGGATAAGACTTTTTTCCCCATCAACAATTTGATCCTAGAAGGCACTACACCATTTCGCAGCAGACCATGACAAGCAGTTTAATACTGTTAATATTAAATATAACCAAGCTCTACAGACTGGATAAAATTCAATCAAGTTGCACACATATTTAACTAAACAAGTGTAGCAAATAAAGCAACAATTTACTACTTCAGTAATTTGCTGGTGCATCTATTTGGAGAAGCTGCTTTTAAATGCAGGGTATTGCCAACTATCAGAATTTTTACAGAAGGTCTGAAATAGGGGAATGACTCTGGGAGTAGTTTTTGTTATATAAAAACAAGTACTATCAAACTTTCTAAGTAGCGTGAATGTATAGAAAATAAAACTTAAGAAACAGGAGCACTCAACTTAGAGGATTGTGAAAATATTTGAAAAAATATCACACTCAATAAAAAGCTATTGGGCTAGCAGGGAAACTTGAAGGGCTCAGAAGCTCACAGAGCTACAAGTCAGTAAAACTGAAGCACAGCCTGGTTTCTAGGCCTTTTGTTTTCACCCAATTAGGCTGAAAATCCCCAGCAGCCAACAAATAGCTGATGCCCCTGAAGTTGCCCCATCAATCCCCTCAGTGAAAATTGTGAAAGATACAGGAAAGAAGCTCCCCCAAGAAAACTGAGGACAAATCTAAACCAGAAAAATAATAGAAGACAATCTCTGAATAAACACCACCTCTGGATAAACAGAAAAGCACAACTTGATCATCAGGTTCTTCCCTCTACAAGCAGATTGGGAAATCCTTCCAGTGAGGTTATCGTAGTTAAGCAGATACTGCTTTTGATCTTGGAGTCAGGCTCCTGCAGAGTTTTGGCGATGAAAATATGCAAATGTTTCCATTGGAATGCATGGTGCATAATCAATCATGCCCAGCAGGCCTTACAGATCAACAACACATTCTAATCAGAAGGCTGCCCAGAGCTATGTTCCTGGAGAGACCAGGCAAGAAAATTGTTTAGGGATGAAAATACATCACCATCTGTACTATTTCTTTATAATGATGGTCAGGAAACATGGCTGAAATTCATTTTGCCCCAGCTTTCTGTAGCTATTCTACAAAGACCTAAATATATATAGGATATAGATATATAGACCTAAAGAAATATCAGAGAGAATTCCTAGAGATATTTCATTTACTTTATTTAAATTATTTTATATATTTTCCCATTAAATTATAAACTAATTAGTAGATAAAATATAGGTACAGGAATAAAAAATAATTTCACAGTAATAGAGCAGCTTTTTTAATATAAAAGCATCAGAAGATAGCAAAATCCAATATATTATGGTCATGGCAAATGTCACCACTTAACAGCAGTGAAGCAGAAGAGCACAGCAACTAGGGTTTATTGCACAGTAACTATTTTAATACTATAAGGAAGCGTTTAAGCAGCTGATGTTTAGCTGTGGCTTGTCCTATAGCAGCACAAGCTATGTAGAGAAAGCTAGGCAGTTAGAAAATTTATCTTTTGTTCTTTTCTTCAGAGACAACAGAGTACAGGAGGGCTGGGAAAGAGGAGGATAATGTATCAAGAGGATAATAAAAATTTCATGATATTTTGAGGTCATCTAGCAGAAGACTAACAAAAGAAAATCTCTTATTTATTCTAATGCACCTACCCATCAGAGGGGTAGAAGTGATGCCTGTCTAGTGCCTTCTGGAACACCTGAAGGGACCTCCTCTGACACTAAGGCTTTTAAGTTCTGAAGGGTTTCCAGCTACCATTGGTCAAAACACTTCAGTCTTAAAAGGCCTTTAACACCCACCACCATTTTCAGACATTTATTCTCACACTTTACTCAAAAAAAGGGAACTTCATCCCCTGCTCTCCACCACCCACCCTTCTATCTTCATTCTTCCAAAAGGTAGAAGCCATTCACTGCGTACCCGGCCTGAATTGGGTCCCTCTTCACAATCTCACACCCACTATATCAGCAGTCCAGGCTCTTTCATGTCTTTCTTGACATGCTTTGGAACTATGTGTCCATGATAGTAAGTAAGTGAAGAAAATACGAATGAGCAAGAAGGTCCTGTTAACTTCCATACCTCTGCCTACTGGAGACATCATCTCTGATTACATTTGACCTCTACAGATGTAGCTATCTGAAATACAGGCAAACCTGGGCTTGCTTCTGCCCACCAGACAAGGTGATTAGTCCCACAGTGATAGCACTCTCTTCTTACAAAATGGCCTTTCACTACTCAGATCCATGGATCTGGCTGTGTTTGATTGCTGCTGTTTGAACTGGAGATCAACCAAAAGTGTATTTTTCTCTTATCTACAGATAACATCTCAATTCTCAGAGATAATTGCACTTCAAAACCAAACCCCTTTTTCCAAGACTGCAATCCTTTATGCATTGAAACTGTAAATACATTCAATATTTAAAGGAAAAATAAAGAATTCAAGTTTCCTCATTATATCAAATAATTCATTTGCTCAAGCTGAACAGTTCCATTTATGCTTATCTGCATTTCAGAAGAAGGAACACAATTTACTCAGATAAATTTTGGTCAAAATGAACAAATGAAGAAATCTGAAAAGGGAAAAAAATAATGCTGTTAACTGTCATTTCATTTCTTACACTCCAAAAATAAAAATCATGATGAAAAGGTTGTGATCTCCTTCTGTCTTAATCCAAAAGACACTTCCAGTACAGGACATAACATAGAGAGAAACATCTGTAGTATTTTCACAAGATGAAATAAAAAAGTAAACAGTGAACTTAAAAATTCTGCATCCAATAAAATATTTATTTTACTATAATTTCCATGCACCTGACTACCAGTCACACAGAACACTAGGACTCAGTTAAGATATTTTTGCATTTCTACAATTTCAGATTCTATAAGCAATAATGAAAGCCCTGAAGCTGAATGCCTCCAAGAAACATTATGCTGGTGTTTTTCTGAACTGTTAGTTATTTTAGACAGAGTGCCTCACAAACATTTCCATTCTTATTCACTGAGATCCTTAGAAACAGCTAAGAAGGGATGGTCTTTGTTTCATTTTGTGGCCAAAATTATTATCTACCTCTTAACAGATCTTTTGCAAACACATTTTCAGAGCTCTTTTGGACATACTTGTATGCCCCTCCTGATAATTAAGCTGAAGCTATGATAAACTTCTGTCTCAAAATCACTTAAATATTGTAATGGGTTTAGTTGGATATGGCAAAATTTAATGTTTTCTTTATTTCAACATCTGAAGTTAAATGGGTTCCACTAATGTTTTAAAACAAAATAAACAGAAAGCTTCATTTTCACTTATTACTATATCTATATCCTTCTTACAGAATAAAAAGTTGGGGTTTTTTTGTAAAGAGGATGTATGCAGCAATAAGAAATTAAGACCATATTAAACCCTTATTTGTCCCACGTAATTGTAAACATTATCTGATTAATTCAAGATGACCTTCCACAACTGGGTATAACAAATCTGCAAAGGTGGGTGGATTTTCTCATCAGAAGAGAGAACAGCTGAACCAGCGAATCCTGACGGCAAAGGAACAAGGAATTCACCTCTGGGAAACATGCAATTCTCTCAGCAGTCCTAGACAGAAGACTAGGAGGGACTTAGAAAGAGGCAAGAAAGTTTAAATGTATGGAGTTTTCTTGGAGAATGTGACTTAGAGATCAAACTGTGCTGCTGCTGAGGAATAGACTGGGTGCTCTCCTTCATTACAACAACAAATATTTAGGAAGATCTCTAAGCAAAGGTTTAAGTGTTCTTCCCATCAGTGGTGGACAAATGGCCCCATATTTCACCTCAGCTTCAAAGCAAAACTTGAGCTGGACTGGGAATATGTAGCAAGAATGACCACAATGTTTATTATGCTACTGAACATAAACTCCAGGTTTCTTTGCTACTTCATTCTTTAATTCTGCTAATGCAGGAGCTCAACTGCATGTCTGAAAACACACAACATAATACAGTAATTTTTATGCTCTCAAGAAAATACCTGCAGATGGAAAGAACAACTTGAGAACCTTTGTAAGTGAACTTATCTCCTATCATCTTAAGTATCCTGTGCTCACAACTGGTGTCACAATTAGCCTTAAGAAGATATTAAAGATGTTAATTCATCCTCCTTTTCAGCTCATTGGGGAAAAATTATCCATCCCTCCAAGAAAAGATGATCTCATAGCTATAGAAAATGAGAGCTTGACTACTACTTCAAGTGGATTATCTGCATGAAGTCACACAAAAATGCACTTAAACTCTGTACCTTAGCGGCCTGAGTTGTTAAATGGAAATGCTAACATATGGTTTGAGCAGAAGGTTAGCCTAGGTGACTTCCTGAGGTCCCTCCTGACCTACATTTTCTTGTGATCCTATTTGCTTTGAGACACACAAGATGAATGAGAAGGGCACTCAGACATTACAAAGTTGATTACTAGTGAAAATCTCTAGTAAGTATCCTAACATTTTCAAAGTTTTAATACATAGCTTTTTACTACATATATATGGGAGAAAATCCGGTAAAAATGCTCCTGGACTCAGTGCAAATGACATCTAAGACAGCCAGAGAAAAACATCTAGCTATCCTGTTCTGGATGATGTGGTAGAATGTGCTGGTAATGTTGGTCTTCAGAAAACAAACAAACTGAAAAACTAAACATCTGTTTTGACTACAATTTTTTAAGTGGAATCATAAACTTGAAAGGCCTTTTACTGAATTATGTGCAAGTAAATTCACTAGGCAGATTAAGCAGAAATCTTTACAGACAGACTGATGCTAACATGAACAAGAAAAAGCACTTGTCATCTTGCAACACAGAATACCCAATGAGTATAAAGTGTCTGCAAGTATGACAGTAAAAAAAATTTGAAAAATAAATTGCTAGCAAGTAAGATGATTCTGTGTCTAATTTAGAAGATTACTTCTCAGGGTGAGGCTGAATCAACAATCTCTTCCTCTTAAGACACATCCTCTTCTCCAAGTACCTCAGCTGCAGCACATTCTAAAGTAAAAACAATGCAAAAGCAATACAAAGTCCTATTCTGCAGATGCTCTCATTTTCTGGTACTGGTGTTGTTAATTTCCTAACAGATTTCTCAAATAGGAGGGTTGTGACTGACTTTGGACTGCCTGGGCACAAACACTAGTCTCAACAGTTCATAGCGCTGTTTACCAAACTTGTATCTAATATCCCATTTGAAAAAATGGCAGGAAAGAAAAAAGAATAAAGCTTAAAACAAATCACAACAAAAAAGTCCAACTCTCCTTACCTTGCTGGAGGCACATCAATATTTGAAGAAACAACCTTGCGCTTCTGTTCCAGAAGACAAACAGAACGAGTGTTTTCCTTTTCATACTCATGAGCTCTATTTAGTTTTTTGGTCTCTGCTGTTTTTAAATCTTCCTCCTTTGTGGTGAACAGGAGAAACTGTTGGTCTGGCAGTTTTCGACTGATGTCACTTTTTACATCCTCCTGTTGAAATGCATGGAAGGTCATTTCACGCTTGATGTTGGCTGCCTGAAAAAATTGAAAGCAATTATTAAATTTTCTTCTAATTCTCCTAAAATGGGAAACAACCTAACCACAGACATTTACTTCTATTAATTATTTGAATTAGTGAATACCATTTCTTTGGCCTTCATAAATTCTGAAACTGCCATTAATTTCTCAAAGTTGTTGAAGACTATTCAAGAAAATAAGAAATTTTTGTCCACTTGATAAAGCTATCAACCTCTTTATGTTAAATCAAAAAGAGATATGGATCAGAATATCAGAAACCAGATTATAAACAGTGTATCTTTAATGAACACACATCTGTGCTGCATAGCTCTGCAAAAGAAATCCTAGCTGCCTTCCTCCTAAAATTCCAGAAAAAAAAGTCAGAATTTTTCCTGACTAAACATAACCAAAAAATTAAAGCATTTCTGACAGCCACATACTGGATTCTTTGAAAGCTGTATTTGTAAATTAGAGTTTTTCCAGGAGCAGAAAAATAATTTGCTCTGCTCCAACTCATCTGGCAGAAGACAAAGGGGAGCAAGTGATGGCAGCAGGATCTCTGTGAGGAGGCCATCCAGCAATAGTGAGCAAGAAAACACACCCAGGAGCAATGCCAGGCTGTCTCTTTGCCTGCCAGCACTTCCCAGATTTTCAGGTCTGCTGCTATCCCATAAGCAAAGACTTCCCAAGCAAATAGGTGTTTTAACAAATACACTAACACTCTGGAATACAATGTCCTGGTATTTATAAAGCAAACTATTGCAGAGGTTGCAGGGAAGACCCCAAAACTCCTCAGTATCAAGCCATTCCATCTTCCCAGAAAGCAAAACAAAGCACAGGACTTAGACTTTCCTGTGAAATCCATGCCCTGGCCAGCTACACATCCCCAGCTTCACAGGGGCAGACCCCTCCAACCAACCCCTCCAACCAACTCCAGCAGCCAAGCAAAAGATGGCCCAACAAAGTGGCAGCTTCTCCTGCCTTGAGCTGAGGTACTTCCACACCACATGCATTTGCTTGGAGAAATCCAGGTGCCTTCTAGAGCTGGCAAACTGGATTTTAATATATTTGTAAATTATTGCTGATCTTTACAGTGGAGATATCCAAACTGTATTGTCCTCAGACAGTAACAGTGCCAAAAAACTGAAATTCTTGTCAACTCTTGTCAATTGTATCTTGTCAACTCTTCCAACTTATTCCGCCTTTTCATCATCCAAAAAAATTAATCAATATATTTGTGTATATATTTATGCATCAAAATATATTCCTCTCTCTATAGATCTCTGTAGATTTCAAACCTTGGCAGTTATAAAAATGGTGCAAGCAATTTCAAGTTCACAGGAAAGACATACTTGCCAAAGTAATTTTGCTGTATTCTGTAAAGTGTATCACATCATTAATGTGTAACTATTTAGGACTGATGATTTAATTGTTTCTAGTGCTTCCACTGAGGGGCTTTTAGCAGTTGCTTCAAGAACAAAACAAGAGTTATTACTCTATGAATGTAAACAGTAGAAAGAATTAGACACTTTACACTTCTTCACACACAAACAGATGACACATTACCAAGAAAATCTGCCTGAAAGACAAAACAGTCAGCATGTGATCACACAGAATTAGGAAAAGACATATAAACAACACAAATTGAATTCTGATATAATGATTTTTAAAAAAAACTTCTTAGATTTATAATAAGCCTTTTTTTGAGTGCCTGAGAATCTCTGAGAACTGAAATGCTGAGTTGCCTTCAATTTTCATTAAAACTGACTTTTAAGTAATGCACTGAAGTAACAAAAAAGGCTGAAAATAGCCAAGTTCCAATATCCAGCCCCTAGAAATTATGTAATGCCAAACAAAGGTTTATATAAGACTTGAATTCCATCCCTTCCACTGCTACATGGTCTTTCCTTTCATGACCACACCTCCCTTCCTCCCTCCCTCCCAGGATTTCCACCTCATCCGGTGTGGAGGATGGTTGTGTGTGGGGCAGGGGCAGCTCCACCCGCTGTGCATGGCAGGGGTGCAGATGTGCACCAGCACCATGCAGCACCAGCAGTTGCCTCCTTACCTTCTACAACCCTTAGTGTAAAAAGCACTGAGAGCATGGGAGAGGGACAGCTTCTCTCATTTCCTACTCTCCAGTGCCAGACTGAACTCAGTTTTCATCAGGATGGTTTTAATTATTCTTTTAATGGACTAAGTGCACGACTGTTTCAAAGAGAAAAAGTTATTTTTGTCTTCTCTTTAAGAAACCGTATGATTTTACTCAGTTTCAGCAAATATATTGTGCCATACATTGCTGTGTTTCCTTTACAGACCTAAGTAGTGACGACAGAAGGTTGAGAAAGCCAAAACCACAAATAGCAGAATACTTGTACTGTGATACCAGATAATCTATTTTTATATATCAAATTTATCTACATCCAGTTCAAACACATTTCATATGTCAATATGTCACAATTAAGTCAGTCTCATGCACGCATATGGAGGTGAGGAAAGACAAAAGTCACAGAGCAAATGCTCAGGTTGCAGAAACAGCTTAGGCTCCTCAGCCAATGGCCAGGAAAAGCAGAAGACCAAATCCAATGCTTAGGCCAACTCTCTTCTCCACTTTTCAACAAATGCTAGGAAATACTGCCTTCTTTCTGAACTTTCCCTTGAGAGTGATTGCATGTAAAGAATTTTTTCTGCTTTAGAAGCGGGTGATCATGAGAGAAAGCCAAGAGTTTTCCTTGGTGGGTTTTCTCCAGTAGCTTTCTCCTACTCCACAAACAGTTTTTCTATTTTAATTTCATCCATGCCTATGGAAGTTCCACTTGAGACACTTGCCCTGTCTGGAAGTGTATGGTGTCTTTTGCTGGAAATCCCACCACCTACACAAGCAGCCATTGATGTGAGGAGTGCTGAGGGGCACAGTCATTTGAATGATCAAGTTCATCACTTCCTAACAAACACATTAATTAATGATCAGGATGCCTCTGATCTCAAGCTCTGCTTCACCAGCACTCACAGTTTACAGATAACACAGGCCATTTCCAATATATCTTTCCAAACAGTTAACAGTTCTGTCATATTTTATCAGTAACTTTTTTCCATAGATTGTCCATATTCTTTCATCCATTTGAGTACTGTGGTGGTCCTTCAAGTCCAGCATGTCACAGCGAAAATTCTGTGGAAGATCTAGTCCAACATGTCTAGGCCTGTGTCACAGACAGATAGAAGGTAAGAATTCAACATTTTATTTCAACTTACTTCCAATACTTCACATTTCTCCATCCTTCGCTGTTCTCAGATTCCATGATTACATTATTCCCTAATGGTTCAGCTTTTCCTGTCATTAGACCTCCAAATTTGCTGACCTATTGCCCCCAGTATCAACTGCTGGTAAAACTTCTGTCTTTTACATGCACTGGATGAATTATCACTCATACAAGCCACTTGATAATAGGCTGGTTTTCTATGCAATTCACTTTGAATTTTCACCCTTAAGCCATTAGCAACCTTCAGCTTACTTTCAACAGAGTTCTTTACAATCTGGCCTCAGGCAACCAGTATCACTTGGAAGTTCAGTCACAGAAACAGTAGCTATAAACCACCTGTAAATTAAAAAAAAACTAGCTTTGTTTCTCTCTGCAGTGACCTCCACCTGCCTTAATCTCCCCCACATCATTACTGGGCAAGGGAAACTTTTAATACTCTGCTCCTTGGAAACAACCGTATTACCCAAGCCTTACCCACTGGAGCTCAAGCATGAGGCAGTGCCAGAGGTGAGGTTTGATGTGGCATTACTCCTTCAGTTAGCGTCCTGCAAAAAGTGAAAATCGTTTCTTGCTTTGATTTCTAAGTAAAAGCTTTCTTAAGAAAGCCTTTCAATTTCTGTTTCAAAGTTGTCAAGACAATGGTATATATTTAGATTGAGGGTTTTACTTTTAATTTAAGGGTTTTACTTTAAAGCTTGTTCATTATTATTAAATGACAAAATTTAATAATCCATGTGACAGCTAAATGATTAGCACAGTTGCTATTTTCAGCAGTATATTAATAATTTTTCATTGTAAAACCTATCTTAACCTGCCTATAGAAACTTTTATGTGGTGGTATTTTGTCATAACCAAATTGCTGGTCCTGAACTCCACATCAAGACCATGTGTTGCAATGTAAGTCCTGCCCAAAATGAGCATGCTTGACACTAACATAAACTGAGGAATTTAAACAAGTTTTTTGGTATTCTTTACAAATACTGTGCAGGCTGCAATTTTTCAGTAGTTTAGGCCTTAACTTATGTGCACTCAATTTTTGCCCTATGCAAGAGCATATCCTGATAAGATGCTGACATTGCACTCAAATCACAGTCTCCTCCAATTTCAGCTTGCATTTTACCCTGAACAGCAAAAAAATTATTGATCAAAAAGACAACTCGGGCACTGAATTGCCTGTTCAAAGGATCACCAAACACTAGAATAAGTAGACCTATCACATATATGTAGAAACACAGAGACTCAGATTTGACAGATTATGTACGTCACCCCTTGAGTACAACCTGACTAGACTTTATCATCTTCCCTTGCTGTTGGTACACTGCTGCTTAAAAACTGGAGTTATTTATTTTCAAATAGCTCACTAGCATTTAACAGGCATATACAATGGAAACCATTAAACTCCCAGGAATATTAGCATTATTTGCCTCTATGTGACCCAACTGTATGGAAATACATCTTCAAATGTGAAAACTGACTTTAACCACGTTCTTTCAAATTTCCTATTTTTTTTTTTTTGGTGCAGAACTGTGGATTCAGGTGGGCACAGCAGGAATAGAAACATAATTTTTAAGAGACTTTATAACAGACTACACAGACAGATGGAAATACAACAAACTACTGAAAGAATTGCCACACCACATACCATGCCTACTTTGCTGTCAGTTTTATAAACAACTCAAAGGCTGATTTCCACATGGCAGTTGCCCAGCACAACAGAGCACTGCCTCCCAGCCCCTGTGACTTGATGCAGCACCTTCCATGAAGCTATCCCGATTTACACCACATGAAGATCTTACCACAAGTGTGACTGCATCTGCCTGCCAAGAAACCGGCCGGCAATCACAGCCTCGGCAAAGAGAGGCTTGCAGCCGTCAGGCAGCACAGCAATGAGAGCCCAGCAGGCCCCCTTAACCTTCTGGGGAGACGCTGGCTAACTTCTGTTTCTCCTCATAATGTCTGCTGGGATCTGGAAGGACTAAGACATATGAGAAAGTTGAGTTTGTCCCTTTCATGCAGACTTTGAATCTTAGAGGACTGTTTAAAGTAAATAATCTTCCAAGTGTGGCCTATTTTGTGCCATCATGTTTTGTTCATACAGATAACAAAGTTAATTTTATGATAAAAGCAAAGAAGTACCTCTAAAAACCAATAAAACTATTTTACAAGGGTGAGGCAAGTATCTATAGAAAAGCTGACTGCATCCAAAACTCCCTATCAACAAACACACTAGTGGAAATACATTTTGGGAAACTAACTTAGAGTAATTCCACCTTATCTTAATAATACTGAAGCCATTGTCATGTTTCCATTTTTGTACAACCTACTTTTTCTCCCTTAACCCATAAAGTATTTCCTTTACTTGACTTACAGACCACTATAACTGGACTCAACTCCAGTGTCACTTCATTCCAAAAACAACAAGATCCCTCACAAGCCACACTAGGCTGTGTTCCAGAGTGGGGGAGGCAGGGTTGGGAGTTGTAGTATGTGCATGGGGGTATAACACACTAAAAAACACATACCAAAAAACCCCACCCCACCAGCAATCGCCTATCTCACTGCTCCAACCCTGGCTATCTGCACTGTCAGTAGATAAATAATTTTAACTTAACAGTGAGTCCTAGGCCTATGCACAGTATTAACATTACATAGCTGATAAAGAAGACACAGTTTTGGATGTGGATTTTTGATTTCCATCCGATTTACTATGTAATCAGTTGATCTAATTCCATCAAAAAACTCTTTAGATTAAACACCAATTAAAAAACCACCAGATTAGACAGATTAGCTATGAGATGGTTTAGCACCAGCCAACCTGCTGTATAACTCTGCTGCTTTCCATAAACAGATTTTTGATTGGCTTTGTGACCACCTCTTTCTGTTTTCTGAAATAGATGTAATCATCCTAAGTGTTTGGGACTGCCAATAGAACTCCCAACTGGTAAGAAAACCAAAGTCACAGTTGTTTTTTTTTTAATTAAACAAGGCTTTAGCAACATTTTTGATCCATTACAAAACAAACAGGCAGCTCAATGGGGAAGCAAAAGAAGGAATCAATATATTTCAGCCTAGCATGTTAATGGGAAACAAGAATGAAATGTGTATATGTAACATGACACACATTTAAAATGTTCAGCCAAAACAAGAGCTCAATAACTGCAAGGTCCTTTTCAGGCCAGCCTGAACAGCCAGGCAATGCTCTAGGGACAAGGATAAGCCACTTTTCTCAACAAGAAAGAAATCAGGAATAAAGTTCACAACAAAACAGAACAAGCAAAATTGAGAAACACCAAATCTGCTACCAAAATTAAATGCAAATAAAAAATATTTAAATTAAATCCCTGGTAGGACAAAGATTTTGGTTCACTCATATTGCTTCGTATAATATTTCCAGTTCAGGTTCCTGTAACAGACGGGTTTTTTAACATAAAAAGGCTCTAATTTTTGACATTCTAAAACAGTGTCCTCACTGGAAGGAAAGAATGCAACAAATTTCCATTTTGCCAGAAAACTCTATTCATACTGGAACACAAAGAGATAAGACAGATTCTCATAATGATGCTTGGAAATAATCTGCCCTGAATTTCAATGTATTATTACATTTTCGAGTATACTTTGCATTTAATTACTCGCTTCACCAGCAGTTGCTCATTACACATAAATCACATCAATCTAATCACTCTAAGTATTTATAAATTGTTGGTCTCTAACAATATAGGAGATAATGCATTTTAAGGTCACTGTAAGTGTTCTTTACAATATATAGTACACATTAATGTACAGTAATGCACTATTCATCTTCAACCCAGCTAGGACAAAGTCCCTATCTTCATTTGACTGAATATTGAAAACCACCCATAGAATATATTTTCTATGTATTAAAACACAATTCTAAGTATTTTAAGTAGCCTGGATTCACAATACAGTGTTATGCAGCAAGAACTGGAGTCAGCAAGAAGTTCCTACCCTCCTGTCATCCTCGCATGTATGTTAGCACTTACCTGGCTAAACCACACTCATCTACAAACCCCATGTATCCCAACACCAGTTTAAGGTGTTTCTGGGTTACAGAGAATCTACCCAGATGAATGACAGAAATTTTCACTCCCACATTTGAAATCCAGTAGCCAGCCAGGTACCAGCTGTACCCCAAATAAAACCACCACAACTCCTGACATCTGAAATACTGTGCTAACTGGCACAGGAAGCATAAATGTTATTAAAACTGGACAGAAAGGTCTTACTAAGATTACAAGGGGAGACAGCAAAGAACACTGGGAATTTATGGTCCTTCCCATACACCATTTTCAGGTCTGAACAAAAATTATTCAGAGATATCTGTGCCTTTTTCTCTCCACCACATCAACAAATGAATGAAGATGTAGAAGTATGGTAGCTTTCTTTCCCATATGCAGGCATAATAAGCTCTTCACAGAAAAGTACATGACATAACTTCTAACATTTTCAGACACTAATCAGTAACAGTTACCAAATTTTAATACTAATTACTGAAAGGGCGTATCTTCAAAATTTGCTTGCAATGTTTAAGTCTCAAAGAAGTAATTCTGTGTTCTGTGTCCTGGCTATGCTGGGCACTCAGGGGTGTGACCTGCAGTCACCACTTCTGCAAACCCATCTACCTGGGTTCCAACCGGACACTGGCCCCAGGCTTGGCATCGCTAGCAGGATCTCAGCAGAGCTATTTCAGCCTTGTTTTCCTTTTCTTAAATAAAACAAGTGCCTGAGAAACACGCTGCCTCTAAACATCTAAAAATATAAATGCTACCTTGGAAAGCCTTAAACAGGAGGAAAGTGGAGCATCATAGTTGCAGAAAGCAGGTTCATTTTTTATTTAGGAATTCTGTTCCTTCAATCTTTGCCAAGCATGCTCACCACTGAGGGCTTGGTACTCCACCATGTTTTTAGCAGGACTTGCAGGCCAGGAATGAGCGGTCATAATTGCCTTCCCAATTACTGGTTGCACAAAAAGTGAACTTAAAATTAACTAAACCAATTATCAGATATTTTTTTCTCACAAGGTCCTACGTGCCTGGCCCTGCAAGTGGGAAGGAAGGGTTCCTGCTAGGTAGCAGGTTACCCTCACCTCTCCTGCAGTGAAAACAGTGTAAGCAACGCAACGCCCAATGTCATCAGAGCAACCCGTGGCCACACAGAGAACAGATGAAGGCCTGGAAATGTGTGCCCTGGGTTGGTCAAAGAGAACAGGAGAAAAGAGAAGGATATAATTGGGTCTTTCTGGTCACCTCTGGGGAAACTCAAAAAACCCTGGAACTGGAGACAAAACCAAGCATGCTAATGTGGGGTAGCAGGGAAGTACTTACAAGATGTACTTACAAGCTACAAGTAGCGAGCAACATAAAACCAGGTGTTCCCACTTCCCTGACTGAAGTTCTGAAACCTCATGTTAGGGTATTTCTTATGACATACCTATGAATCTATTTTCTATGAAACAGTGATTTTACTTGTAAGAGACGCAAAAAGGGTTCTAGAACCCAGTAGTAAAGTACCTACTGTCTTTGCTGCCCTAATTTTGATTCTGTCTAGATTAAAAAGTTTTACACAACATCTTATGTAGCTTAATACAGGCTTGTGTATGGACTGTCTTACTGATATATATCATTATGGCCTTTACTAGCTGAATTTCATGTGCAAATAAATATCTTTTAACTATTTCAAGACCATTGCTGAAGATGTACAAGACACTCCACTTGTTTCTCCCTTCATCTGCTGGTGGTCTGGGATCAGTAAAGATGGCAACAGTTCAAAGAAGTACTACCACTTCTATAATCTCATTCATGATCAAGCAAGTAAGAGTTCACAAAAATCAAACTATAGAGGCAGTGGGGAACTCCCCACACTTAGCAGAAGGTTTTGGAAATGCTGCCTTTCTGCTCCTCAGTAAAAAAATCTTGATTGGTTCATCTGCATTTGAAAGCCCTCCTGCTCTTGACTGGATAGAGATATTTATAGCAGGATATTTTTAGTGAAAATAAAAACAGGTTGGCTTTATTTTCAAGATCTCTTGCAATTAAGATACAGAGGTGTGAGACTTCTGATGTCAAAAGTTATTGTCTGACTTTGAAAGCAGCCAGCTGAGACGAGATACCCCAGATCTTAGATCACTTAAAAGAGTATGGAAATACAATCCATTTGCCTTTACATCCTGGGACTTTGCTCTTTTTTGTTTGTTTAAATAGTGGCATTTCAATGAACTTAAACCAAGGTAGTTCACAGATGTATGCAACTGTTTTAATTTCTGAATGAAATAGGTGCTGTGAATGAAAGGGCCATTCCATTTTCCAGACCTCTGATTCTGAAAGCCTGGAGGAGACATTACAAAACAAAAATTAAGCACAAGTCCTTATCTCCTCTAACAGATCATGAGCCTGGAAGTAGAAAGCATGATCCCTCAGTGATCCTAAAGCAGAGTAGAATAAGCAAGAAGCAGTGCCACCAGTAGAAGATTCTCCCAAGTCTGAGTTCAGCTCAAGACAAAAAACATACAGCAATTTTTCTGTTCAGATTAGGAGAGGTGCCAAAAAAAGGAGGTTATTTTTGTGTCTGACTATACAATAAACAGTATCAGAGTTACAACTCATTACCCCAGGAAGCAACAGAATAACAGCAATAAAAACATGCAGAGGCAACACGCGACCTTCTCCAGCTGCTCCAGAAAATAGCCCTCTATCAAACCACTACAGGGATGCAATAATCTTGTGTGAGAAAAGCCTTCACAAGGAACCTGAAGGACCATCAGGCCCAAAGCTAAGCACAGTCCAACTGCCACATGGCTTCTGTATTCTGAAGGATGAAGGCTTGCTCCATTTCTAACTTTCTCTTTCCTCCATATGTCTGTCCTAGCTGTGATATCACATCTTTTCCGCTGCACTATCAAGATACTTGGTGAGCCCTTCCTTGGTCCACCACAACTGAAGAATACCACAGAGTCTACAGATGCTGCTGCACACTGTTTTCCACTGTTTCAGTAGCCCAGAAAAGCACACAATAAATTCCAGCACAAGCACAAGGCTGCCTGTGAGTAACTGGGAGCTGAAGGAAAGACAGAATGACAGAGAGGGGAATATTTTACCCCTTTTAGAGCTGATGAAACATAAACTCCATAAACTTCATCTGTTTCATCCAATGCCCAGGCACAAAGCCCTCTATACTACCCATGCTGCTGCTGCAGCAGATGGACCTACCAGCACGGAAAAAGAAACACCTGTAAGACCAACCATTTCTCTTCTGCTCTGAGAAAGTATGGACAATCATATGAAACAATGTTGGTTACACATGTTGAGGCAAAATATCACTGTAAATCCATAACAACCACCAATTCACCCTTATTCATTTCACTGCTTTTTCTGTATAGCTCTGTAAACCAGATGTGAATGGCTTTCCATGGCCTTATGGATCACCACTGACCTAGACCTAAAGGCAGCAAGGACTGCATCACAGTGTTCTCTTAAAAGTATTTTAAAGCAGAAAAATCAGATTTTTTCCTCTGGAAGTACTCACATTTCCATCACTGCATTACAGAAAGAAACCTTTTGAGAAATATGAGGTAAAAAGCATTTTGGATCCAATCAGAGTTTTTTTTACACCATTTCAAAAGGACATGAACATATACATAAAAGATAGGGCTGGCTCAAATGTTTATCTTGCCAGCTTTACAAAGTCCAGTTCATAGGATGTGATTGTACAATTTGCTCTCTATTGTCAGTATTTTGTAGGCATCAGCCATCTTATTTGCTGAAGCAGAAAATAAAAGTAACCATCTAATCTTGACTGCTTGTTTTAACAGCACTGCCCATCTAAAGTTCAAATAATCTTTTATCCACCATGTAAAAAAATACATTAAACACTGAGCTATATAATTTCACACATCACTTTCTGATCACTGAGGCATTTTACCTTCCCTCTGATTCTGTGTTTAGTGATCACAACAGTCTTTTACAATTATTAGGACCACTTTGAAAAGGTTTTAGGCTACTAGTAGATTCATACTTGTGCTCAAGTAATTGGGTTGAAATCCTAAATCTGCTTAAACTAGCAGGACTTTTCCATCAACTTTAGCTGGGTCAGGATTTTATGGAAATTAGACTCTGTATGTTTTACAAAAACACCAGTAAAAAGATCTGTATTTTTATTCCAAGTTCAAGCAACAGAAGTTGTTCAGTTTCCTGTCTTCATTAGTTTTGTTGTCAAACAACAAATACCACCCACACATGTACTTCTAATACAATAAGATAAATGTCACTGCAATAATCATTTGAGATTGGAAAGTCTGGCAAGGTGCCAGAGTAGTGAAAGTGATCCCATCACAGATTGTTCAGCAGCAGTGGCAACATTAAATTCCTATGTGCTCTGCTCAGCAACATGCTACAGTGAAAAACATGGACACAAGTTCATGAAATTAAAACTGATTCCCAGAAGAGCTAACGAACGTTCTTTTCATTTATGTTATATTTCCTCTTCAGTTTTTGTAAATAAACAAAAATACTTAAGAGTTTCTCTTTTAACCTACTGTCCTTCTGTAGTCTTTGGGCTGGCCTTAAGCTGCAGTATTAGTCAAGCTGCTCACTATTTTTAGAAATAAGCAATTCAATAAATCACTTGAAAGTATTATAAAGCCAATGGGGACTCATTCTGAGGGAATTAAAAAAAAAAAAAAAAAAAAAAGCATCATTGCTCAATCCAGAGCAGTATTTGCAGAGCAGACACCAGCAAGGACCAGCATGCTCCTGGCTGGCCAAGCAGCCAAGCTCTCATCTTTGAGGAACCAATTTATCCCACAGTCTAGTAAAAGCTCTCTGGTGCTCCTGTAACACTGGAATTTCTAATCTAGCAGCTGGAAAAACAGAATAGGACTTGAGCATTCAAAGCTGATTTACAGGATTCTTAGACTTCTCTGTAACCTTGGGTCTGAAGAAAGCTTGGAAGAGCATAGGATCAACAAAGGCACAGATGGTCTGTGCATCTGCACTTGTTACAGGACACATTACAAATGTTAATTATGAGCCCATGAAAAGCACTTTCTCAATATTTAATTTTCAGATGGAAAAAAATGTCACTTCTATCTCCAAGGAAGACCCAGGGAAATACAGGCTGGCTGGTCAGCCTCACCTTGATCCCTGGGAAGGGATCACGAGACAGGGAGGAGCGGATGTGGATGATACACCTGACACTCATGCTGCCACCCAGAGAAACCTTGACAGGTTAGAGAAATGAGCCAACAGGAACCTCAAGAAATCCAGGCAGGGGAAATGTGAAGTCCTAGACCTGGGGAGGGACAAACCCAGGCACTAATTTCTGCTGGAGAGGCCACACCTGGAATGACAGGTGCAGTTCTGGGATCCCAAATAAAAGAAAGACATGGACACACCAGAAAAAGTACAGTAAAAGGCCACCAGAATGATTTCAACATGGAGAAGAGAAGGCTTTGGAGAAACCCCACTACAGCCTTCCAGTACCTCAAGGAGACTTACACAAAGGAGGGAGAAGGACTTTTTGAATGGGCAGATAGTGACAGAAAGAAGAGTGACAGTTTTAAAATGAAAAGAGGGCATGTTTACAGTAGGTGTTAGGAAGAAATTCTTTACTCAGAGGGTGGTGAAGCACTAGAACAGGTGCCCAGAAAAGTGGTGGATTCCCCAGCCCTGAAGTGTTCAAGGCTCAATTGAGCTCTGAGCAACCTGGTCTAGACAGTGAGTGACATCCCTGCCCATAGCAAGAGGCTTGGAATTAAAAGATTTTTAAGGTGCTTTCCATTCCAAACTGTTCTATGATTCTGTGATTAAGAGACTGGATTACCTCTCCTATGAGGAGAGCTGGGACTGTTCACCAAAGAGAAGAGAGAGCTTAGGGGAATCTTAAAAATGTCTAGAAACATCTGAAGGGAGGGAACATTGAGGAGACAGACTCTCCTCATTGGTGCCCAGTGCCAGGACCAGAGGCAATGGTCATACACTGAAATACAGGAGGTTCCCTCTGAACATCAGGAAACACTTCTTCATTCTGAGGGTGACCCAGCACTGGAACAGGTTGCCCAAACAGGCTGTGGAGTCTCCTTCCTTGAAGATATTCAAAACCTATCTGGACATTGTCAGCTCTACATCCAGACCCTACTGGACCTGGGGGACCGGACCAGGTGATTTCCCAGGGTCCCTTCCAAATTCAAGCATTCTGTGACAGAGACAGAGCAGCACATCTCTATCCACTGGTATGTACTGAATACCTGAAGGCTGTGAACTGATCACTCAGCACTGACCTCATTAGACACCAAAACTAATATGGCAAATAAAGATCAGAAATGTTAGTGGCTTCACTTTTACGTAGTTACAGTTTTCTAATACAATTCCTTTTAGAGGCAAAGTGGTTTGCTTGGTCTGTGTCCAAACAACGACAACAACAAAATTACATGAAAAAATTCTCAGCAAATTAGTCCCATTCATTCTTTATTAGGGGAGAGTGGAGAAAAAAATACAATCTTACTTTCTCAGCACCCCCAGCTCTGCCTCCAGTAATCCATATTATGTTAAAATTTAAAATTTAAAATTTTTCAAAAGGAAGAAAAGAAAAAAACCACAAGTCTAGCCAAGAATTTTCCACACCAACTTCACTAGACAGGTTTTCACTCAAGAACAAGAAACTGAAGGAAGATTGAAATTTAAAAATTAACTTTATCTACTTACAAAAATACAGCTAAGTTGCTGGTGTTTATCTGCCTCTCGTCTCATCCTTTAGTTGTTCCTCACAGTCCATCAGTGCTTGTTCATATCTCATGTTACTCTTTACAGAAGTGGGCAGACCAGGATCATGCTTGTTCTAAGTTTGTACACAGCCTAGCCTAAAAGGCTCCAGGTTCAGGACATGAGTTTGGGTGTTCTAATAACTAGCAGTATTTATAAAAATAACATTATCATTATTAGTCTGAAAGGGAACATTTAATTTTCCTCTTAAGTTCCTAATGTATTTTGCAAGGTCTCTCCTCCACTAAGGAAATCTGGTATTTGAAGACTGTATTTTGGAAATTGCCTATTAAAATACATTTGCATACACATATGAAAGCTAAATTAAATAACACTTGGCTAATCAAGCAGGAAAACCCAGGTTTTTGTCCATGATGAGTATACAGTCCATTCAGACAGCAAAGCTGAAAGTCTAATTTAAAGGACTGAATTCACACCTGGCTTTAGAAAGAAAAAGCAAAAGAGAAGAGAGTGAATTCAACACACCTGAACAACACATAACTAAAAGGCAACTGATTTCTTCCATACAAGCTCTAAAGATTCTTCTGCATCCCATATATCACACATATGTCTTTAAAAAACAAAAAAGGGTGAGAAAAATCAACCCAAAACATAACAAACCACAAAAACTGTGTCCAAAAGTATAATTTTTCATGAACTCCTACCAATGTCTGCCATCTCCACCCTGAAACCTCTGGAACAGACTTGCATGTGCTCCTTACTTTGCACTCGTCATAAATTTCACTTCACAAAGTGGTCAAAACTGAGCCCAATGTTAAAGTGTAAGCATGAAATTAAAGTCTTGCCTACACTGCCTGGGCTCTTGTATTCCTCTGCCATCACCGCACAGCTCTCTGGATCTTTAGTTTTCTGACTTCATCTGATCATTCTCCATCACTTTGGGAGCTATGTATTTGCAGGATCAAATCCACTTGTGGGAAATTTATCCTTCTGAACTATGAAGAGGTGTTCACAAACAAGCCAGTATCTGGAACAGGTAGTTCCATGGGTGAGGAACAGGTGCAGCACCCATAGTCAGCTGGATTAGGAATGTCCTGTGTCCATATTCTTAGCCTGGGGACAGAAATTGGGCTGGAACTCAACTGAACAAAGTAAGCACTAAACCATTTACTATTCACTACAGTAGAGAAAACATTGCAACATGCTGGCATGTTATCACAAGCCCATGTTCACTACTAGCCCACAATCTAAATCATAGCATTCCAATTGTTTACAGACAAATTATCGTAACTCTGCTACTTAAAGTGGGGTTTTCTTCTAAGTATCTGATAAAGTCAGCACTGGAGACTGCTGATGGACTCTACTTCACAACTTCTTACCCTATCATCAAACTCACCACTTTCCACAGACTGCATTAACCTCAGCATGGTACTAACATGGCTATTTCTGATATTTGAACTAGGCTGCATACTAAAGATGAATTAAACAGGACTGCAAATTAACCCACGCTTCAAGAAAAAGTACTAGCAATTACGCTACTTATACTTTTTCATCTAATTTCAAATAGCTGAAAATCCAAATGCAGCCAAAGCAAATATGGGCTGCACACAAAGTTTCACATGCAAAATAAATGTGCATAATCAGCACCTTGGTGTAATTCATTTCCATACAGAGATTAATGAACTAGTTCTGACAAAGTAAGAAAACACAGCACTTCTTAACAAGGCTTTACAGACTCTCCAAGATTCTCTGGCTATTCTGCCATTACCCACCAGTCACACACAGCACACTCATGCCTCTTCCAGCATGGCAGCATAGCAGGGGAGAAAAAGCAACAAAAACATTCTCCAATGTTCTCCTCCTGGGCAGCTACAGCACCATAAAGACACGATTTTTATATCTTCCCCATGACCACCAGTCTCTCTTTATTGTCATATATGTGCTCTCTTTCCATGACTTCAGAAACTGGAGAAATAATATTTATCTTTATAAAGTACTTCTTCCCCTCTATCCCCATGCTTAAGAGTAAGGGTCAAAACCAGACTACCAAAGGTGCAGCCACACAGCAGACTTCTTTCTGGAGCAGAGAATACGGCTGTAAGACCTAATAGTGCCAGTACTTTGCTGATTTTTGACTAGTGAACCAAATTCTTAGGCACCTTTCAACAGTATTAATTCCATTGCTCACCCTATGATGCTTTCATCCATGCATCACAGGCAGTTCACAGAAGTGACTTTGTCACAAGCCCCTGACACCTCTAGCTTTAAAATGCCATTCCACCCAAGGGCATAGACATCAAATGTACATGTGAATACAAACCAGAACACCCTGTGATGCTTCTTAATTGAATTATCCAGATAGCATATACTGCAAAACCCAGATCACTTTGCTTTCAAGTCCAAATGAATTCTAATGCTCTTTAGGATTTCTCTTATTATGAAGAGTATTGGTCACTGCAACAATTTATGCCATCTCTCAGGAGTCGACACCCCTTCAATTTACTTTGTTCCCAGACCCCAGCTCAAAAGCCCAGGTCTGGGAGTCAAATACTGCTGATTCCATGCCACTTCTCCATTTGGAAGGAATTCCAGTTGACAAATCACAACCAGATCATGCCAGTCCTATTACCCTCCCAGTACTTTGCAGTTGGACCTCAATATTAATTTTATGTCTGCTTCTCTCATTAAAAGAAACATAAACCACTTGGAAAACCCATTTTCTGACACACTCCGAGCCACATAGCCAGAGCTACTTTTGGGAAGCACCTCTGCAGTTCATTTGCTTCAGGTTTAAAAGCACTCAGAAACACAATGCCAAAGGCAAAGAAGTTTAATCTGTTGCTTTAAAATTACTTGGAAGAACCCTCCCATTAAGCTTTGAGAGCTCTCACACTAACAATCTCTAAAGAAATACACAGAAACCAAAGATAATTCATTTACAATGTTAAATTTTAAGTCCTTGTAGTTTATAATACTCAAAAGTATAAACAGAGAAAGCAGAAACTGAGCAGGTAATGACAGTAAGAAACATACCTCCAAAGAGGGTAAATATGTGCACCTGGTTATCAATGGTGACTCAGCAGTTTATTATGTACGCTAAAAGTAGACTAACAGACATTACTACACTCATCTGACCTATGAGATAGGTTTACTATTCAAGGAAGTAAATACATGCAAGCACAATATTTTTGTAAGTACACATACTCCTAAGTGTAAGGCAGAAATACCAGCAATCTCTTACAGTCCTACTACCTGAAAGCATGTTGAGGGTTCACAAAGAGGACAGTACACTCACACATTATATGCAGATTATACCTATGTAATCCAGTTATACTTCAGTTTATTATGTTCCACTTAAGAATTTCACTCTTTTTCCTATTAGGTATACACAGGAAGTTCCTCTAAGCCTTCTCTACCACTTAAGACTTTCATTATTAAGGGGAGAATGATGGGACCAGAAGTCCATTCTAGTGCTCCTCATCCTAAAGCTACCACTCAAGTCTCAAGTGTTGTTTCTGTAGCAACAAAGTTGTTTCAGCCTGCCAGGCCCCAGTACCTTGGATGGTCTGACCCAGACACCTTAACCACAACTCAGGGCATTTGACAGACTCAGTGAAGAGCTACAGTCCGATGACCCAGCTGTGTCACACTGATTCTCAGTGCTGTAACAAAACTGCTCTGAAGTAATACGGGGATAACTTGCATTTCTGCTGCTATTTTCCTTTGTATATCGTTTGCTTTGAATTTGTTTCCTTCTTTTCCCCCCCATCTGTGAATACAGGAGAGATCCCAATAGTAATACAGCACTCTAATTATCCAACCCTGAACTCTTATTAAGTATGAATTATTACTTAGATTGAAAAAAAAACAACCAAAAATCAATTAAAATGGGTGCCCTTTAAACTTTCATATACATTTATTTTCCATAACCAGTGCACATCTATCACACGAACCCTCTATAGTACTATACATAGACTTAATCCTACTACCCTGGTTATCCCAAGAGAAAAATAATTACAGAAAACGCTTCATAATAAAATCATTACGCCTAAAACTACGGGATCTCAGCCAGTGGGTGTGTTCATCAGGTTGTTCCAAACCGCACCGATTTCAGCGCACTGCCCGCGCACGCTTCGATGGGATTTGAATCGGGCCTCTGCACAGAAAGGCTGCATTCCTAAACTTTCCACAGGTCGCCCACCCAGGCCTCCTGACCACGGCCACCCGCGCTGGCAGGAGCCTTGCCCGGCCCCGGCAGCTCGCACGCCCCGCAGGCACAGCTCTCCGAACACCTCTGCGCACACGGCCGGGTTGAACATCCTTCCAACCCCCGCCAGCCGCGCGCTTCACCCAGCCAAGTCTCCACTCCCAATGCTCAAACTCCTTCAGACCCCGATGGCTCCCCCCGCCCGCTTCGCCCGGGACTTGCCGAGGGCCGGCCGGCCCGCCCGCCGTCGGAGTCCCCCAGAGCCTCCCGGCGCCAGCCCGCTCCCAGCCCCGTC
>NC_031769.1:122824147-123031024 GCF_001522545.3 Parus major
CGGAGCCGCGAGCGGATTTGGCTGCCGGGCAGGCCGGCCCCCGCCGCCCACCCGCCTCGGCCCGGGAGCGCCCTGCCGGCCCTGCCCGCATGTGCTGTGTTCACACGGCAGCAGGGCACGGGTGCCCGACAGGACATTGCGGTGCTGCAGCGTGTCCAGAGAAGGGCAACAAAGCTGGAGAAGGGTCTGGAGCACAAGTCCTGTGAGGAGTGGCTGACGGAGCTGGGGTTGTTTAGGCTGGAGAAAAGTAGGCTCGGGGGGACCTTAGTGTTTTCTACAAGTCCCTGAAAGGAGGCTGTAGCCAGGTAGAGGGCGGCTTTTTCTCTCAGATAAGCAGTGACAGGACGAGAGGCTAAAGTCTTAGGTTACGCTAGGGAAGGTTTGGGTTGGACATCAGGAGGAATTTCTTCATAGAAAGGGTGTTTTTAGATATGGGACTGAGCTGCCCAGGAGAGGTGGTGGAGGGAGTCGCCGACCGTGGAGGTGCTTAAGGAAGGACTGGAGATGACACTTGGTACTATAATTTAGTTCACCCGGTGGTGTTCAGTCATACGTCGGATTTGATGATCTCGGAGGACTTTTCCAACCTGGTTCATTCTGTAACAACCTCCACCCGCAGAACAGGCTGCCAGATTTCTCGGGCCTCAGTAAAATAAAATTATTTCACTTATTCCCCCTAAAAAAAGATAAATGGTGGTAAAATGGAACTTTTGGAGGAAAAAAAATCTGAAATTAAGAATTCGTTTGGGTTTTTTTCAAGATCAATAGTTGAAGCAGTGGTATCTATACCCTGTTGAGAAGAAAATTACCTGGAACAGTTAGGGAAATAATTTCTGGTTTAAATTCTGTGCTTCAAATTTAAAATATCTTTCTGAAAAGCTTTTTTTTTTTTAGAAAATTAAAATCGTTTCCAAACAGTTTCAAGTTACTGTGGCCAGCATTTAAATTTGCTACAGGCTTCTATGCCATTCATTAATGCCTCCTGAGACTGAATTATACTTAAGGTTGTCACATGCTTTTCCTAAACTCTTCCTCTATAAATCTTAAGTCTGCATTTACATGTTATTTTTGAGCCATATTTATATTCTTTTCCATCTACAAGTGAATTACAGTCATTCCCTTCTCAATGTTCAGTACTTTTCTCCCTGCACATTCTGTTCTAGAGACCTGCCAACAGGCCAAATGTACACATATTGTCATCATGGGGCCAAGCTTCATCCTAGGTTAATTCATCCCTTTCAAAAAGCAATGGTATTTTTTATTCTGGAATATAGCATACAGCATTTTTTAGGCAAGAAATTATATATAATACAGTACCTGTTCTTAAATACTGAAGTTGCTTTTCACGTCAAACTATGTAAGTTGTTTGAATTCTTTCAACCCAACCTGCAAACCAGTTGTTTGCATTCATTATTTCAAGGTTCCCAGAGATCTGGGTCAAGATCTGCAACAAAATTGCTGGGAAATTCTGGCATATTAGGGTTTCCAGCAGTATTTCCCCACCTCTCCAAAAGTGTCCTTTCCAGATGTTTTCCCAGTGCTTTGACCAGCTGCACTGCAATGTCAGCTCAGCCCATCTCAGCAGAACAGCAGCCAGAACTGGTACATGCTGCCACAAGATGTTCTGTCTTTTTTCCTGCTACTACATGTGTGCTTAGCTTCTTGACACCTGGCTGAGTGGATCAGTCATAGTTTTCTGAAGCTGATGTTGCATAAAGGGGAGATTGGTGGAAGGGGAAAAAAAAAGATAAATGCTTTTTTTTTTTTTTTTTATTCCTATGCTGAATGTTCAGATTTAGAGTTTATATTTGACATAATTAAGCTATGGTTAGGTTTTATTACCTTAAACATGAATTTCAACATGAATTTCAATGGTAGTCATAATTCCTTATACCTTAAAGGCATGAAAATAGAATCATTCCAATACTTCCTAGTCTTCAGATTATTTGAAGTGTTTTATATAATTTTAATACTACCTGAATCTAATTGTGATCTTCTCTAGTGGGTTGTGTTCACAGTTATCTGAATTATAATTGTGTTACTAAGGGTCCCATTCCTATCTGCCACATACTGGGATATATATTGAGAGACTTCCTTAATTTTTTAAAGTCCTGTATGTTTTAACTGCAACAAAACAAGAAACAAATTTAGAAACTATATGCAGCAAGTGTGGATTACTAAATTGGATCATATGAATTGGATTATTTGTACTAGCATGAACACTACAAACAACAGAATGGAAACCAAAGGATCTCTTGCAGAAAACTGTGGTGATAAAGGATAGCTGGGCTTGTACAGGCACATCTGTTAACTCCCATGACAGCTCACACTTCAGCCTCTCTTTGAACTCCCTATTCAGCCTTTTTGCCAGGTTTGCTCTGGGATCTGCTCTAAGGTATAGCTAACTTGACACCTCTTGCCCTGAAGTTTCTGGTGAACATAAAAACAGAGATTGCTAATCAATTGTCAGGCTTTCAGTTCTCAGTTCAACAATCATTTCAAGAATTACTTAGATGGGTTCTCTGGTTTGGAAGCATGGTGGCAGAAGGCAGAGAGGCTCAGGCAGGTACTCAGGCACACACAAAACATCCCAGGCCTGCCTGCCTGCAGGAAGATGCTCCATCCCCCAAAATGTTTCCTCTTCTCCACAGGACTCCACCAGTTCATGGCCTATCAGATCTCAAAGCAGAGAAGGACAGCATGTGATCTCTGCACAAGTTGGTCAGGGTGACAGAGGAAAAGTGTAACCAAATTCTGGTGGAGGGAGAGATGCCAAAATAGTTTTGGGGTCCAGAGGGAATGACAATCCAGAGTTCACTAGGCTGATGGCCAGTGCAGTCCCAGGAAGGGGTTTAGAGAAGACTGACTTTCCATTAGTCATCTGAGCTGCTAATGTTTTTTACTCCTGTTGGGTTATCAAATGCAATGAGAAGCCAGTGTTGACAACTCTACAACAGATTGGTTAAAGATTTCTAGCACTTCTCAGGCAAGCCAGATTGGAGCTATAGTAGGAATAACTTCTCTCACAATATTTGATACAAACAAAAGATAGAACTGACTGTTTGCTCCATTTCTTCCAGTCTGTCTGACTTGCAGTATGAATGGAGCTGAAGCTGAACCCTTGCTGTCCTTCCAGTGCTTCCCAGGGGAGCTAAATTATGGAGGAAGTCAGGGAGTCCTAGACAGTCTTTTTTCTACATCTTTACATTCACAAACAGTTAAGAGTCAAACACAGGTCATAATCCAGTATCACACATCAACGTTTTTTGCCAGAGACTCAGTCTTACCACTCTTGGGGTGATCTGCTGAACAATTCTGGCCCATAGCCATGGCCTGACACCACGTAAATTCTTGTGATATATGGGGTAATATGGTATCACTTAGCTCAACAGAGATATCTCATGATTTTACCACAGCAAAATATGCCTCTAATGTAAGTACAGGCTCTGGCTGGAGTAGGAGCTGTTTACATGTCAATGATTTCCAAGCTTATTAAAAGTTAATGTGCACATCCACACTCCCTTTGTGTACACAGCTCTCCAACACAGCAGAAATGTTTCAGATGCTTCTTTACCTCTAACATTAACAATTAGTTCATACTTCCAAAAATGAAATTTCTCTCTCTCTCTAAAGACATAAGAGACAATTCTTATGATAAGTAGATGTAAGCATATATATCTCCCTCTAGAAGTTCTTCTGGAGCAATCTGTGAAGGTGAATTACACTGACAGCTTTTCACTTCATCTTGAATAATTATTGTCTATCTTATTTCAGTATAACCACTGGGTAGCCCTGTGCACTAGGCACAGAAAAATAAATAAATCTGGCTTTCCCTAGCACTGCCTTAACTACGCCGTGCTGATTACCATCAGGTGGAGTTGTCCTATAATACATATTTTTCCCAAATATTTCATTTAGTCCCTTGTTCAGTTAAGTATTCATCAATTTTTTAAGATAATTATTTACTGGTCTGTTTGACATTTTGTTCTGTCCAGCAGCTACTGTGATCATGACTACAGGCAAAGCCTCCCTGACATCACATCAAGGGAACAAGTTCCTTTTACTTCAAAAAGCAGAGATTTTTCTGTAATGCTGAAGGAGGCATTACTAACTCCATAACCTCCCTGCTCACTGGTCCCAGAACTGCTTCCACCAGGGACCATCACTCAGCAATGCAGCACTAGCCACAGCTAACAAGCACTAGTATGGGTGTGCTTCAGTTTGCCTCATAGGAGCTGGTGGCTACATCAACAGCAGGCGTTTTATTGGAACACCCTGAATCCTGCCTCAGCTAGCTCTCATTTTTGGTTTTTATTTTTAATCTCTTTTATTTTCCCCCCTTTTTTATATGCCTTCAAGGAAAGAATACATTTTTTTATTTTCTTTAATATCTGAATATTTTTTCCCCTTGTCCATGAATGCCAGCTTTTTATCACTAGAGGAAAGACCCCCCTGCTTCTGCCTACTCCCAGACTGATGATGCTATGCTTCAGTTCTTGCCTTTAAAAATCTAGCAGCAATACAAAGACACCCTCAATTTACTGCACATTTCATCACATTTTTTTCAAATACAACCTAATCAACTAGTCATTCACTTTTCACTTTTTAGAGTGCAACAAATGTATTTGTTTGAGCTTTGGTATTCAAACCAGCATGTGCACTAACTGTGTGTGTGTGTGTCCCACTTCCCTCATAATCCCAGGCATCTGAGCCCCTGCCAACTTCTTTATTCGGGGACCTGCCTTCTCCACACTCCCTTTGTAAACTTTGCATTTGTTTTGCTTTCTAGTGATCATTGAAGTTCTCACTCCAGCTGGGAGGACAGCCAGGCACCTTCAAGAACAAGGGAATGATTGACAGTATTAGGCAGAAAATTGTCTACCAGATGCTGCTCAAAAGGAGAGGTGGCAACCTTCCGACCCCCTTCTCAGTACGCGAAATCATCGCTTGTGTGACACGCCTCTGCCCCACTTGTCAGCTGAGTGGGGAGCACAGGGTCACTTCTGCGTCTGGCTGTTGTGCAGTAAAATGCCACCCTGCAGACAAGGCTGTGCCTTCTGCGTGAAGGAGGTCCCAGTGCCAGCCATGCGTTGGAATGAAGTGGAAAAATTCACCAGACATTACACATTACTTTTAAGTTACCACTCTGAAATACTGACTAGGCCTGAATAACCTTACTGGTGCAGAAATGAAAGGAATTCCAGACAGTCCATCCTTGGACTGTGAGAGAATGAACACCAACCAGACCTGCACAGCTTTTTAGAAACCCCTCCCCAGAGGTCTTTCTTTTGCCATTAGTACTTTAACGTGATTTACACGTGCATGTCTCTTAAAAGGTTTTGTTTCCCCTGCTTAAAAGAGAGGTCAGCTCACTGGAGTTTCATGGTAGTGCTAATACAGTGACTATGGTTCCCCTTTTTACAAATTAACTAGACTGAGAAAAACATGGGGATGAACTTGAAAAAAGTAACACTAACATTTTCCTACTTAATTAGCTGACTCAACATGAAAAAAAAAAAAAAAAAAAAAAAAAAGAAACCAGAGAGAGAAAACACTTTTTCTGAACAAAAGCAGTGCAAGCAAAAAAACCCGAAGACTCTACACTCAGGGCAGACACACAGGATACACAGGCCTCTGAAATGCAAGTGTTTGAGCACAAAATGGAAATAACCATGTATACATAGCTGGGGTTTTCTTACACATACACACACAAAAGCTATTTGAAGGATTTTCTATGTTGCTTGTGCTCGTTCATATGGGGTAACAGCAAATGCATGAAATAACAATCCCTGAAATGGCACCAGAATTAAAGGAAGGATATAGGAAATGAAAGATGATAATTGAAATGTTATTTTAAGCAAGTGTATTCATTAATTGTCTTAATTCAGATGGAACTTCCCCTGCAAATTATATTAAATATATACTAAAGAAAACTGCAAGATTGGCACATCAACTTCCTCTTTCTCAATGAAGTGTCAAAGAACTTAAATTGATTCTGAAAGTCAAAGCTGATTTTGCAGAGGTAGCAACTACAAAGAAAATAACTAGCTTTTCCTCAAATTAGATTGGGCACTCAGAAAAACATAAATATTACAGGACCCAAGAAACTTCTTTCAGACTTACTTTTTACATGGAAACTCTTTTGTAAGTCTTGTGGAAGCAAGAAAAAAGAAAAAAAAAAAAGGCTACATAGCTGTTAGTCAGCATATGTTCCAGCAATAAAAATATTTACACCAATAAATTAAGCAATGAGTAAAATTTTATTTTGATCATCTTGCTACCCATAGGTGTGATAGCGTAGTTTTATTTGCATAAATTCTTTATCTTGGAGATGAATACTTTCCTTTGAAAAAAGATACTCCACATTTTTTTGCTTGCATACCACACTGACAAGGCTCCAAGTAAATATGACTTGGAGCTATAAAAACTTCCCAAAAGTTAAGGGGAACACTGGGCAGATAACTTGGGGATCACCCACACTTTAAAGATTCCTTCATCAATCAGCTACAAGCCAGTTCACTAGCTGGAGAGGTAGGAGACATCTTCTGTGTTATGCATGTTCCTGTTTTCTGGGGACTGCAGTGGTTCATAAAAGCTAATTTTTGGTGTTGGAATTATTTTTGTTTGGGTTTGATGTTTTTTTCCGCTAAGCTCCCTGAAAAAAATGAAGTTACTCTGGAAGTTCTCCTTCCAGACAACTCCTTGGGAGCGTCCAGAAAAATGAACAGTTTTGACGGCCCGTTTTTTCCCTTAAAGGCTGAACGAGACCACACCAGACTGTTCCTCTTTCCTCCGTCCTTTTTGTCCGTCCTCCTTCGGGATCAAGCTGTCCCGTTCTCCATGAGGAAACGCGGCCGACCTCTTCCTGCCTCTCCCAGCCTCTCCCACCCTGCTCTCCTCCATGAAGAAAAATCCTGAGTAAACAAACAAGTCACACACTCTGGGAGCTGGACGGGCTCAGCTGAAGCGGACTAGCACGGAAGCGGGCAGTCCCCGCCAGGTCCGTGCCCCTCGCTGTCACGCCGCTGCTGACTGCCCGCTCTCCGCACCGCCCCCGGGCGCTGAGGGCCGGCCGAGCTGCGGCAGCCCCCGCTCCGAGCTCCGACAGTCCCCGTCCATGCTCCCGCCCGCGATCCTGTTCGGCTTTTGCCTCGGATTCCGGCTGCTGCTGCCGGCGGAGCGCGGCGCGTAAACACGCGCGGCGGGGCCGCCGTGCCGCCCGGCGCTGCGCGGGAGGGGCGCGGGGAGCGCGGCCGAGGCGCCGGGACGCCCCCGGCCCCGCCCGGCCCCTCGGAAGGGGAGGCCTGAGGGCTGGGCCGCCGAGAGGGGAGGAGGCCGTGTGCCGGCAGCGGTGGCTCCTGCGTATTTCCTAGGCGGGGGCGGAGGTGGGGGCTGGTCCCGGCTCCGAGCAGCCCTCGCCGGCGGCCGCCTGTGCTCTGCCCCTCTCCGTGGCCCCGTGCGGTTAGGGCTCTGCAGTGATCGGTGCCACAGCGGGTTATAAATAAACACCGAAAAGCCCCCGCTGCTTACACGTCGGAGGGTTGTGTAAGACTTTCGGCTTCCTTAAAAAAAATATCCAAATGAAGCCATTGTAATCTTCCTCTGTGAGGGAAAAAAAACCCCAAAAAACAAAAACCAACTTCAGAAACTTTCATACAAGAGCTCAGAAATCGGCAAACGTATAAAATGACCCAAACTTGGATCTGTCACACCTCATGATTGTTGAGCTAAAATTGATAACTAGGGGCCCTCTGACGTGAACGCGGTTGGGACAGCTTGTAATCCAGCGGTCACCTGCTTTACAGGCACAATACAAGTGTAAATGTGTACTACTAAACACGCGGTGGGATTTGAGTACAATACACATAATGTGAATTACAGTCAAGGTCGCAGCTAATGGCTGTGGCAAGTTCAATTCAACTGCAGCAACCCCCCTGGGAAACAGGAAAAGGTCTTAAGTTCCATGTACTAAATCTCACTCATTTCTCTTCCGGGAGATTAGGGCTTTGGTTTTGTTTTCAGAGGGAAGATGTTGTAAAACAAAAACTGAATTTTAAAGTGTTGGTGTTTTAAGCATTTTTTTTGGTGATTATCTTTTCAACCGTAATGGTTTGGCTTGAATTTCTAAGTCTTTTAAATTAATTTTTTTTGGTTTCTAAATGGTTGGACTCTGTTTACAAACACTTCAGCTCTTCTGTTCTGCTGGCTTCCTTTGGTCGAGGTGTGTTGTATTTTAATGTATGATTTATGTAAGCAAAAAGAAAACCTTGTGGGTACTAACATGTTACTAACTACAAAGGGTTCAAGTGTTTGTAGAACAAACTTATTTGTGTATAGCGTTTTTGTTTTTTTTTTTTTTTCATTTGAATGAACGGTCAAGTCAGGCTTTAGTGTGGGAGGAATGGAGCAGCAGAAAGGAGCATAGCAGAGGGAGAAGCCAGCATGACTCTTCCTGAAGGCTTTTTGTCCTATTGGTATTGAAGATATTTGGCCAAAATACAGTGACAATGCACAAGTTTGGTGCAGATGGCAAGATAAAGAGTTTCACTTGAGCTAGAGCTAATGAAGCATCTACAGCCTTGTCTAAGTTAGTCATTTGGAACATGTTACTTGGATAAACACAAAAGTGGAAAATGAAGGCAGAGTGAAGCAGCTCAGGGAGCCACAACAAAGAAAAGAAGGAAGAGGAATGTCAGAGGATGGGTCTAATCACAGAGAAAGGACAGCAGAAGAAGAGTGGAAGTGCAGGGGGATCAAGTAGTAGGAATGGGAGGCTGGGCTAGACCCAAGGCAATGAATAATAGCAGAGTTGTGTATGAAGCCAATAATTTTGTTTCTAATACTTATTTCTTCAGAATTTGTCCTTGAACACAACTCTTCTTCATGAGTAGCTTACTGTGACTGTAAGAGAAGAAGAGGACTATCACCCTTCTAAAAGAGGCTTGGGATAATTACACATGACACAGGTAAGTGTAATGAAGATACCTGATACAACTGTTGTTAGAAGTTTGGATTGTTTTCCCTTTGTGTCTCTATTTCATGGTCACATTGCTCATTGGGCTGCTCAGTCCACCTGTCTGCAAAACCTAAACTTGGGAGACTTGGGACCTAGATTACCATTTTGTTCAAGTTCTTAAAGAATAACAGCACTGATTTTAGTGGAGAATTAACCTATTCTGCCACGGAGCATTAGGTGAACAGCCTGCTACATGAATTGTTATTTTGAGTGTTTTAATTTTAATAACTAAGTAATGTAGCATAGTTCTTTCAAAAAGGAGATTAGTTAACTGACACTACCTAACCTTGCTAGTTATCTACAAGTAGATTACGGAGAATTATACTCCTTTGCACATGCATTTTGCAAATGTTCTCCTCGTTGTACCCTTTATTTTGCAAATTGCAGACATTGAGATGAAGGGTCTATAATTTCCTAGCTTGCCTTTCTCTTGAAACACTGGTGCTGCACTGGCACACATCCACTTTGCTGTGACTTCATTTGAATACAGCAAATTCTTTATTATGATGAACAAAGGGTTGCTCTCTGGTCTGCTTTGAATCTCAGTCTGCTCATGGAGATTAGTAGGTTTTGAGCAATGCCAAGTCACTAAATATCTCCGCTTCACTGATCTCAAAGACATTTGTGACAATGGATTTAGTAGTCATTTTCATGCATGTTCTTGCCTTTGAATGGATAATACCTTACTAGTTCTGCTTCCCATTGCTATTAGATTCTCCATTTCATTCAGAAGGGTTTCAATTCAAAACTTCTCTTTACTTACAAGTTGTTGCTTTGAGATACATAAACATGTTTGTGGTTTTAATCCTTGAAGACAATTCTCCTTCACCTCTTCGCTTTTATTTGCAATTTGGGGTTTATTGTCATATTACTAAGAAATACCTTGTGGCTAAACAATGTCTTATACTGATGTTTATCGTATTGCTTCTGTCAATACATAATAAATATAATAATGTTGTATAATAAAGCAGGATCCTGAAATGGCAAATTTTAAATTTTCTCAAAGACTGCTGTTCAGCTTTTTTCTCTTTCCTGAAAATTTCTGAAGGAGTATTACTTTATCTTGATATACAAGACAGAAAGTGATAAACCCTTAAAAACACTGGGTTAAATTTTCCAGAAGTGGACAGACTCCAAAAGCTTTGTGTTGCTGCCAGATCAAGCAGTAGACTTCTCTTTTAGTTGTTCCAGGAAAAGAGCAATTAATCTCCAAAGCTGGGTTGTCTCAGAAAATGGATGAGCACAGTGAATTCCTTATTAAACTAAAGAAATTTACTAAGCTGACTTCCTTAAAAGAATAAAGGCCAAAGTGTTCATAGCTCAGTTTACAGAAAATTCAGATCAACCAACACAGACATCTTACTTATAATAGGTAAGTATTAAGAAAGGGTGAAAAAAACCCCAAACAGACCTTGGTGATAGTTTCTCTACAATGAAGTTGCTCCTACTTCAGGATTTGGCTGTTGTACTCCCAATCCATGCACACTGAACAATATAATTTATTCATGGTATTTCAGAAACTTTTTCTATGTGAATCTTTGAAGATTTTTCTTACTCAGTATCTATACCTGCATTCCAAAGGCCTGTACTGTCCTCTGAAGTACAAATTCACACTGATGAATCCAGTGGATCAGCTAGGGCCGTTGCTTCTGTACATAGCACACTCTGAATCGGCAACACAAAACCAAAGTGGGTTGCATAAAAACATCTCAAGAAAGCTGTGTCATTGTTGTGCTACGCTCACAGCAATAAGCCAAAAATATTGTGTTTTTGGAGCAGCCTGCCTGAAAGAATTGCTGTCACTTCTCTTGCTCCAAGTGCTGGATCAGCCTGAACCTAGAGCCACCAATAACTTCCACCTGCTGTTCATGATGTTGGTCAGGAAAGATACCTAGCCTCAGGCTGCTGAATCAATAGGGCAAAGTTTTACTACAGGTGGTGTCTGAACTGCCACTCAGCAGTGTGAGGTCACCCTACATCATCACTTGTCCAGGGGTGTAGTAAAACTTGCTTGATGGGATTTGTATCATTATAAAGTGTTAAAAAACTGGCTCTTGTTTTTGTACTCAAATAGACATTTTGCTGCAGTGTGACCCAGGTCTTTTCACCCCAGGTAACCACCTCCAGCTCTTACCAGACCCAGGGTTTCCACGTACCTGTCTTCAGCTGTATTCCACAGGGATCCCATCACCTTTACAGACTAAGTTAAAACATCTTCCAGCTGTCAGCGTTTTCATTCCAGGTAAAAAAACACAGACCTCTAATGCCTGAATTCTCATCATGTTCCAGCCACCTTGATTCTGGTGTTTTGACCTGGCCTGAAGATGCCAGTAATGGAAAGATATATTACTATTTTGCTGTGTTTCTTCCCTCAAAAAGTAATTATAAGCCACAAGTTTTGCACATAGACATGTACCAACAGTCACTAGGCCTGTAGAAACTTTTCCATTGATCAAACTTGAATTCCATTCACAGTTACAGTCAGGGAAGCAGCTTCCAATGCATGCACAGAACATTTGCTTGATAATGAAGAATTTTAAAACCTGTCCATGAAACTCTGTAGTACTAGATGAAGCCAGAAGGATTGTTACTGTATTTGCCCAAAATTCCCACTGCTGAAAAGAGCAAGATGATTGAATAAAAGGCAAGATTTTCCAGTTTGCCTGTCAGCAATTATGAGGAACAGGAGATAATGAGGAAAAAACTAATGGCATTAATTTCAGACCAGAGTGGGAAAAACAACCAGTGCATGGTTCATCACAGGGCTAATACTTTACAATGATTGATGATTCTGTAATCAGAGCCCACATAGAGAGAAACATGCTGTAAATTAAATGGTGTATTTCACAAATGGTTTGGAATTGTAATGCGATGATCAAGAATTTGCAGAGAAAGACTTTACGACCCTTTATAACAAGCTGCAATGCTTCTAACAGAAATAATTAAGGTTCTGACAATGTATTTGTTTGAATGAAGGATTGAGTTTGACAATAAAAAATAGCCTGTAATCTGCGTGTCACATGCGGCTTTCTACTGACATGGAGCCTCATGGTCTAGTGCACTAGCATTCACAGCAAATTAGTCTCAGTTTTACTGTATTCCTTAACCACACTAAGTAGTACCTAGAGAAATAAAATTATTTTACCAGGTCACTGCAAATTGAATAGCTCTTAAAACTGAAAAATAATAGAAGGATTCAGTGATAGTCTTCAAATAAGTCTTAAAATACATCACACTATGGTTTGAACTTTCTTTTTTAGACTTAGTAGAAAGGAAAATGGAGGAGGAGAAGGAGGAGGAATCCATTTTTCATTTTCTCTTTAATTTTTGAAATCCTGAGCTTGGCAGGCCACTGGCTGCCTCAAACAATTCACTGCAATTCCTTCCTGGAAAGCTTCCTCCTCTCCAGAAGCAAAGCACCCCTCTTAGCTTTCCATAGAAGAGGAAAAGTGCATATTGAAAGTAAGTTATAGCATTCATTTGGGGAGCTAATTAGAACTCTGGTTAGGAAACTGAACTAACATGAGAAACCATGCACCAAAAAGTCCATGTCAAATTAAGCTAAACAAAACAACCCTTCTTTTGGTCAAATTCATCTATATCCAGCACAGGGGCAGATCAGCCGTACAGCACACACAATGCCTCTGACACCTCTAGGAAACAGGATCTGTTGCAGCTTTTCTAAAAATTTGAGTTAACCATAAAGTTTTGGATGTATCTTTCCTATGTTCCACATAGCCTATGTACATTCTATTTTGGAAATCCCATGGGCAGCTGATTCTTTCTAATGTTAGGTGTCACAGTGCAGCTGACCTCTTTCCTAAGGCAGTCTAAGGTGCTCTACAACTGCCACTTCTCAGAGGCCCTGAACACAGTTTTTCAGCAGCTCATCAGAGAACTGGATAGTGTTATTAACCATCTCTTAAGCAACTGATAAACAGAAAGGGATCTTATATTCTGTGATGGTTTGTGTGATCATACAGTCTAACAAAGCACCATTTATGAGTTACTGAACACTTTTGGAGGCCAGCCTAATTGTTTCAGATTCAGAGGAAGGTAATTCCAGCAATGACTACTTTTGGGCATTCAGAAAATGCTTGCAGAGAAGTCTGAGTCTCTGCTCATGTTGGGGCAGTCCTTACCAGTGGCATCCATACTAGTGAGAAATTTATAAGCCTTGTTAATACCTTCTTTTTTCCTTCTGTTTTAATAATGATTAGTACCAAATTTCTTAGCTCTTAAACATGTGACAGGGTTCTTGTCCACTTGTGGTAGCGCATTTGAGTCGGAGTTTTCACTGACGCTGGGAAGGTGTGTGTTAGCATGTGGAGGAGATGAGACACCTATTCACAACAGCTGTGTTGCTTGGCTAAATTTTACACCAGTCTGATTATGACAAAAAATTAAAATGTGTCTGCACAGTAGCTATCAGTGAGGATTTCAGTGGCTCTCCCCAGGCTTGCAGGAATGAGTATGTGACAGCTGTGAAAATGGGCACAGCACAGGGTGACACAAGCTTCTGTCTATTGGTCTCTGATTTTGATCGTGGAGCTAGTAGGGGGAATTGCTATATAACTGTATTATTCAGTGCTTTAAGTATTTTTTTTCCAGTTTTTTTCCAGTATTATTCTTCTGCAAAGTTTTTCTTTTTGAGTCTCCCTTGTGTTATGCATATAAACTTGCATGCACATGCCGGATTGTTTGATGTGTGTGTGATGGGGGGATGCTGTGCTGTAGCCACGTGCCAAGCCATCTCTGAGGGTGAGGGTACTGACAATAAGAGCGTTCCCCACTGCTTGTTTCTCCACAGTAGCAACATCACAGTAAGATGTTGTATTGCTTAACTCACTCCTACAAAATTTGAATAAGAGTCAGAGAACCATTGGTTTTGTCCTATGACCATGTGGCCCTCCCAGGTGTGCATCAAGTAGGGGAGATAGACCTTTTGTGGAGAACATGAAGATGTAATGGTACAAAGTGCTTCCATCCCCTGTTGGCTCGCACATGTGGCCAGCCACACGTGGTTGCCCCAGAAAAACAGTTTCCAAGCTGCACCAAAAAAGTCTCCTTCAAGTACTAAAATCAGTGGTCTCAGGCATGTTGGTAGCAACAGCAGCTGTGACTGCAAGTGAGCTCAGCAGACCCAAAATGAAATCTGGGCAGCCACCAAAGCCTACTCTAAAGACACAGAAATTAGAGAAATATTTTCAGTTCCAATTTTGCACAAGTGAAACAATCCTTTAAAATTTAAGCCAAGGAGGTACCTACTGTGCTTTTGACTTGTCATGAGTTTTTAATGCTCTCATGACAGTTACAGGCTAGAGACAAATTTGAGGGGTGTTGAGCCAACACTTTTCACACATATTCCGTTTATTTACACTGCAGCTTGTTTTGTACATTGCCTACAAAATTATGCTTCATTTCATAGAAGAAAAGCCTGGCAACACAAGGGAAATTGTTGTAAACAACCAGAGTGAACGCTCCAGCCTGTGTACAATAGACATGCTAGAACTCAAAATAGCACCAGAGACAAAAAAAACAACCTCCCTTAACAAACAGTAAGAACATTGTTTGTTTTTAAGAAACACTGAGCTTTGTTTTCAGTTTCTAGATTAAGCCTAATTTCCAAAAATGCCTTTGTTACTCCCTAAACCAAACTCAAGTTGGGAAGCATAGTCAATAATTATTTCAATTAAGAATGTACCGTGAAAACCTAAGGGTAGGAATGCAAAAAGTGAACAGTTGTTCAAAATTAAGAGCCTCTTCCTCTCCCTATCTTTGGTTCTTTTTTCCCCTCAGGTATAGAAATTGCAGCTTTAATGAACAGCAATAGAAACTGAGTTTCTGAGGAAAGCTAAGTTCAAAATGGAGAGCTTTTGGCAGCAGTCTCCCTCCCCCTCTCTTTGAGATCCTTAACACATGCCAAATTTTTCCTCTTAATGCTTGCCAGGGCTGTTGAATGCTGAAGTCACCGTTTTGAACTTAAAACCTCCCAGAACTCTGAGACATCTGTATGGAGGGTGCTTGCTGCCCTGCATATCTGCCAGAACCCAAGACTGAATTTCAGCTTTGCAATCTTAGAAATGAAAATTATCCCAACTGCATTCTGTCCTCCATCGTTTCTCTTCCCCTTCTGGCTCTTCCACCCCATCAGGCACAAACAATAGAGTTTCTTACACCCTGCAGTACCCACCCTCTTCCCACTAGAAACAGAACACTTGGCAGTCTTCCTGGATGCCCATGCTGGTCCAAAATTGTCTCTGGGACACATGCCTTCTTTTGTGGTCACTGGCTGAGGGGTATGGCCCTTGCAGAACAAATATTACTTGGTAAAATGAGCAGGAACAGAAGTTGTTCACTCATGGCTCTTCCTATAAGTGGATGCATGCTGTATAAACAGTAAGTATGCTCAAGCTGTCCAAACCCATGGATTCGGGGGGTTGCCTCTCTTCCCATCCTTTTGCTACTGAATTTGTTCATCAGAGGCAGAAATTAGGGAATTAGGGAAGTTTTTATTTCTGCCCCAACAGGGAGTAAAATTTGTAAATGAAACAGCCCTGAGAAAAGCTATGAGGGGGCCCCAAAACCTCCATACAAGGAAGTAGAGCCTTTGAAGTCCTGGACCCTGTGGAGACCACTGATGGATTCAGAGCCAATCATGCCAAGAGCTTGCAGCTTTCTAGGGAAAAGAAAATATTTTTTCTATATGGTGAGGAAAGGCAAATGTGCAACAGCATTTACTTGATAGGCCTTAGGTGTCAAATCTACAAGCTGGGTGTAGTAACATGGCAGATGTTAGCAAAGTCTGTCTGATTAAATTCCTGTAATTTTTTTCGCCTACCTTAAACTTTGTGTCTGTGCAGAATAAGTAGCAAGAACCCCTTGTGATGTGATAGCATTCTCATTCTTTTCCTTTGTTGCAAATATACTTTACAGAGGACCAAATTAATTAGCTTAATTGTGAATTAGCTACACTTCAAATGGCACTGTGTGGCTGTCAGTGCTGCAGCTTTCTTCTTCTCTTGCAATACGAAAATTGCATGTGCATTGCTGGAGACAAATCCTTCAAGACCAGTTTCTGTTATTTCTGAAATACCAGAAGGAAATCCAGACTTCAGTGTTATCCATAAGGGATGTCCTGGCCTGACCAGATATTAATCTCAAACGAGTTCAAGCACTCCTCTAAATCAGTTCTGAATGCAGCCTAAAGTGTACCCAGCACTTTACATTAACCACCATACTATAATGGAGATGACACATGCTTTAAAGCGTTGGATTTTTGCAGATTTGCCAAGAGGGCAGTGGTGCACAAATAAAGATGTGTTTAACTGAAAGGACATGTGCTCCCCATACGGATGCGGTCATGGTTGCTTAGCCTCTGAATGAGTTCAATTGCACTTCTCCAGAAGAGAACATGAGCTAAGTATTTCTTCGGGCTAATTTTTTCATGCTGCAAATATTAGTTGTCATTATCTCACCCAATACACAGGTTTCAAGACACAAGATATCAGAACATACTGGAATGGTTTGTGTCTATGACAGATGACTGCCAGGAAGTACTTGCCTATCCTACACTGGGTGAGAAAACCCTTAATATCATCCTCTGTGTTCCTCAAGCAGTTTGTTCTCAGTAGAACAATAAGCCTGTTGCAGACTCCTTTGAAGTCACCTAGCTCCATTAGTGGTGCAAGGGACTCAAACACTCAGCTCTTATTTTGTGGTAACCATCTAGGGCTATAATAAATTCATGAGTATCCTCCATACATGTTAAAGTATTTTGGATTTTTTTTTTCAAAGCAAACAAAGAGTTGCTCAGCTTGGGTCCAAAAAGGAATAATTTGTATTTTGAAGTGGTTTATTTATTAAGAACATGTCTCTACAGCCACCCCAGGCACCAAGATAGTAATTTTGGTTTTAATATTGTCATATATGTGGCTGAAAGGTGCAGGATAACCCCCAGGCCACGTTCTCTTCTTGAAGGGGTTCCTCTTGCTGTAGCACCTCATGATGATATTGCCTCTAGCGCACACATTTCCAGTGGGAGAGTTCTCTCTTCCAAACTGTCTTGTTCTGTGAACCACACAACTGACCACAAACAACCTGAAATCTTTCCAGCCAATTTTCACTATAGGCCATTGCTCAGACAATTCCAAATGGAAAGGTGCATAAAAAGAGCTTTGACAAGGGAAGTTATGTGATCTCAAACCTGTCTTCTCCTCTCTGTCTTGACACCCATGCAAACACATAAAGAAATACACCCACCTCCCTTTATCTCTGCTTTATCTCCCTTATGTGGGGTAATTACCTGGGGTAATTGTCGCCAAACCGCAGTGTTGGTGCAGAGATACATGAGTTCTGTCTCATGGGCTTGCTTGGTTCTGTGCAGGCACGTTAGCTGAGGCTGGAGCTGTGCTGAGGCAGCTCAGGGGATGTTACCCCATATGCCAGGGCTGACTATATATTCTGGTGACACAGGCTGCAGAAGCAGGCTGTACCTGGGATAGGAGGCTTGCCAGACACCACATGTATTGGAGAACACTGTAGATGAACCCAGGAGGACCTGCTGGGAATTTGGGAACCATGGAAAGAAGTAATCTTACTGTTCAGAGTATCATAAAAAACCCATTACAGTGAAAACAGAGAATGGACTTTACTCCTACTTATGTCTTTGCACTCATCTGCCCAGTGAGTATTTTAGCTGCAAATTATAAAGGACAGGATCCTTGTTATCTTTCCACTTATCAGTCTTTATAATGTCAACTGCAGACATGTCACAGACAAGTGGCAATCAACATCTTTCAATCATGTATCAAACCTTTAAGTGTTACCTAAGCTGCAAAATCTGGACGGAAAGAAACCTCAGATTTACAAATACCTTCACATACTTCATACAGGTTTGTGCTATTTTTTGTGCTTACAACTACTGAGACAGTTTCTCTGGGCAAAAAACCCCGTACCTGATCAACCAATTAAAGTCATTGCAAATAAGGTGACAATACTACTTTTCCACAAAAATCCTCTTATTTTGATGAATGATGCGAATGAGGATCTGCTTGAAAGAGTCCAATGAGATAAGGCTTTGGAGGAATACAAGAAAGCTGATTGATATTCAAGCTTCACCTCCTCCAAGATCAACAGGGGTCCATCTTAAGGAGCAGGAATCAGGCAAAAATGCCAGGATACCTGCATGGATGAACAAGGAGCTTCTGGAAAAACTAAAACACAAAAATGAAGTATATGGAAGGTGAAAGCAGGGAAAGGAGAACTGTGAAGGATACAGGTCTCCTGTCCTCAGGATATCTCTGTCCAAGCAGGCAAGATACAGGAAAGCCAAAGACCAACCAGAATTAAATCTGGGGAGGGGTGTCAAAGGCAACAAGAAGGCTTTCTGTAATTGTATCAGTCACAAAAAGGGAAAATGTGAGCCTGATGCTGGTGAAGGTGGCAGGGGCCCTGGTGACACAGGACATGAGGAACTGAATGCCTTCTTCACCTCAGTCTCTACTAGGAAAACCTGCCTTCAGCAATCCAAGGACCTGGAGACAGAGGGACAGTTTGAAGCAAGAAACACGTACATGAGGTGGAAGAGGATCAGGTTACAGAATACTTAAGCAAGCTTGACATGGACCCCAGTGGGATGCACCCGAAAATGCTGAGGGAGCTGGCTCATGTCATTGCATTTTACTTATCTTTGGATGATCATGATGACTTGGAGAGGTGCATGAAAACTGGGGGGGGAAGCAAATGTCACTCCTATCTTCCAAAATAACCTGAAGGAATACTCAAGAACGATTTTTTTTAAAGACAAGCTACTGATAACTCTTCTCCAGCCTGCGATAGTCTCAGCTCTCTAACCTAGAAACAGCACAGTGTTGGTTCTGCTGCTGCAGAACTTTGAGCAGCAGCTGTTTGCTTCTTTCAGAACCCTCCAGACTTCATTTTGCGAGATCCCCTTTTTTCCTTGTACTTTGCTGCTGAAAATAAGCTGCAGGTGAGAAATTAGAAAGACCTTTGAACGTGAGTTTGAGTGCCAACCTTCAAGAATTTGCTGGACAAGGATTGGCTCTCTGCTGGCTGACATGCAACATAAGTACAGCCTTAGAAAGTTCAGGTTCATGTTTATTTGTTTGTTTTTACAGGCCCCCATAATTTTCCAGAAAAATTAAGGAAAGAAAAAAACAGTGACTTTTAGGATAATATGACTTTTGTAGCTCAGCCAACCCCTTAAAAGAATTTTGTGGCATAAAGGAAAACCAGAATGCTAGCCTTAGAGTTTTGTCCTTGCCTACATGGTATGTAGTCCTTGACTACATAAATGTGGAACATGTATGTGGTTCTCAAAATAGGTGACACAAACTTTTCTGCTAATAGTTCATCAGTCCAAATTAGAGATTAGATCTTATTTTTATTTCATCTTGTGGCAAATTGAAATCCTTAGTAATAATGATCCTCGTTATTATTATCTTACATTATCCTAATAATGCTTAATTACATTAACTGATAATGGGATTTACATGCCATTTCAGTCACATCTGTAAATATGCAGATCTTGACTACTTTGGTCAATAAGCTCTTTAGCAGGAGCTGTTTCAGAAGAATCTATTGTAGCTCTAATACGCTTTCTAGCACCATGACACACACAGGATCCCTGTTTTCTGCCTGAACTGACAGTTCTCTGTTCTTGCCTATCAGTCCTTCCACAAAGGCTGCACAGAAATTCCAGTTGTGTGAGTTATACGAAAGGTCAATCTCATTTATATAATAGCCAGCTGAGAAGAAGTAGTGCTAAAGTATCTTGCCAGCTCCAGTGCTAGGAAGATCATGTCACTGCAGTTTTGGGCTTTTGAAACAAATCTGTCAGACACATTTTCTATAAAGCAATGTCAAGCCACTCTTTAGCTCCAATGCTTTCTAGTTCAGCATAATGCTATGCTCCATGAACACAGGATGAACTGTGAGTCTTTGAGTGAATATGTGCCCAATTAAAAGTAAATTGTCAGCCACGCTTCCCAGGGACTAATTCTATTTTAAACACCAGGTGTCACTGCAGTATACTGCTGATTCCACACCGAGCTCCCATTAGGTTAAAGCTTTACTTTTATGTGATGTCAAAGCTCATGGAGAACAAAGATGCTTGTACTTTCTCTTCCCAAGTGTCTGCACGCGGCTATATGATTAGCCAGAATCTGGGCAAATTGTTCAATATTTCAACCAGACACGTTTATAGTTCTGTGTGGCTGGCCTCAAACCTGAAGCTAACAATAGTAATAGAGCTATTTTATGGCTGGTAACAACTGTTCAGAATGAAGAATTTAAAAAAAAAATAAATCTATTAAACAGTTTTCCTGATAATAATGCTGCATGCATTTTTTTTGCCCCGAAGAACAGCCCATATTGGATAATATTCAGCAGTTACTTAATAAAAAATTTCTATCAAATTGCAAATTTTGCATATTTTGCAACTTCTTGGCCCATGAACAAATGTTCAGTAAAAAACAATCGTCTTTTACACTTATCAAATCCTGAATGATTTTGCGTATGAAATATTCCTTATTTTTCTCTATTATTCTCTATTTGACCTATAACCTTGTATCTTTTGAGTATTAAAATATACTTATTAGATTAAAAAGCCATTACTTTGACAGTGAACAGATACTACTCGTCAGTCTCTAATTTCTACAGCCTCTCAGCTTGGCATAACTAATCCCTGTCTGCACTGTGAATTTTCCAGGATCCTGTTCATCAGTAACTACTTAGTATTAAGTGGGTAAAGCTGCTCTTTTCCTATCTGTAATTAAAGATAATGAGGAGGAAGGTGCAAGTCATGGAGAGTGAAGCCCCAAAAGGTTAGGCACTACTTTAGCCTCATGCCCTAGTGTACAAAGGAGCCTTGTTCCAGTGAAAAGATGACATTTCTTTGTGTTAGACTTACATGCAGAATCTGTGTTACATATTTAGCAGTGGTCCTAAGTCACTTGCCTCTGAAATGCTTCAGGATGCTCTTAAAAGTATTTCTACACAAATGAGTCTTGCTACTGACAGCAGTGCAGCAAATGGATGGGGAACATTACCTAAAGAGCATCTATAACAAAGGAAAGGGAATCAAATGCCATGGCAATTTCAGAGGATAATCCACAGGGCTGGTAATTGCAACTTTAAAAATGCTGAAAGCTGCACATCTTTGAAAGGCTCAAACCCAATATTCTTACCTGCATTAAAGAGCGTAGTGCCACTACATTCATGGCAGTCCCTGCTTTAGTCAGAGACAACTTATAATTGGTGCTGTTGTGTACATGCTTGAATCTTGACAGGATTGTGGCTTTGGGAGGAGTAAGGTGCTATATATCACAAAGAAGTCTTAGTAGTTCTTGTCAGATAATGAAATCAGCACAAAATTCCCAGAACAAATAGAATTCTGTAAAATAACACAGGTTTTAAGACCTGCAGGATGAAGTGACTGCAAGGACTGAATAATATATTTGTTAACAAAACAACAAGAAGAAGCACAGGTAAAAACTAACCAACCAACCAACCACTGAACAAAACCACTAAAACAAAAGACAAAGCTTATTTATTGTGGTTTATTCTGTCTGGCTATTGAATTTATATATAGATTTTAGTCCAATGAATTTTGCCAGGATTTTTAAATTAAAATAATTTCATTGTAATGTAACATGTTTCCCATTTGACATCATTTACATGGATTTCCGATAATTCCAAGAATTATTTGCAAATATAATAACCAGAGAAAATGGCAGAGTCTCTTTTAAATGCTTTCAGATAATACAGCACAGAATCATATGATTTTTTTTCTGCATATAAACAAGTAAATATTAGGATACTACTGTACATAAATAAAACCTGCATTTTTTATTATTGACTTAGGTTCTTACTTTTAGATAACTGCTTCATATGTTCATGTAGCCTTTTTCCCCCAGAAATATTTACATAAAACTTGTCTACATTTACAGTAAATAACCATAATTGCCTACTGTGCTTTCAGCAGCCAAAAGCTGAATTGGCTATAGAAATATCTGATGAAGATTCTAGGAACAAAGGTATGACTAAATGACATCAATTTGTGTATACTATTACAAAATATTGAGAGGAATTTAGTGGCATTTGTTAATTTACAAAATGCAATTTAGTGTTGGATCTGAACTGCTCTAACAGTAGGATAAACCCTGCAATTACAGTTAAACTACAATTTATGGAACATCCATTCTGCAAAACAACAGTATTTGAGTGTTTGCAGTGGTGTTGATGAAAGTATTTTGATTTCAAACAGGTAGCAAGCCAAATAACCCTTCATGTAGCAAACAAGCCCTAGTAAATGCCATCTCAGAAGCCTGCATGCTTTGACTCCAGGTGCATATGGCACAGTCACTGAATCACTGAGCTGCTCTCACTGCCTACAGAGCTTCTCTTCTCAGTATGTTCAACTATATCCTCTCTAAGATAGCCAGCTCAGTTCTAAACCTCTTTTCACAAGCTCATACTGTTTTGAGGATGTTTTGCAGTTCTGTGTCAGTTATCAGAGACTCAAATAGTTGTTTCAAAAGAAAACTTTTTTTTATAGCTAGAACACTATGTAAGAGAATTTTGCTCAGAGATATTCCAGTAAGACATATTTTTCCATTATAAAACAATAGATAAAACAACTGTCTGTATTTACAAATTCTTATCCGCTATCTTCTAAGTATGCAGTGTTCCATATGTAAAGCAATTTTATGCTGAAGCTCATATAGCACCCAATTTTAAGTTACTCTTACTCTTGAGGCATGATTTTAATCATTATGGACATAATTATCCAAATAACTGACTATTTTTTGTTGTTCTTGTGGAAGTCATGTCAATTCACTAATATAAAAGAAAGAAAAGACATTTCACTGAAAATACAAACAAAAGTACCTATCACTAAACCAAACTTCTAAACTCTTAGGGCCCAATCCTGCAGCCTTAGCTCATGCAAAGAATTCTATTTAAATAAAATAATCCAGTTAGAGCTGGTTTTTTGTTCATTTGGGTTTTGGATTTGTTTTTTGCTAAAAACCCCGTATGATGCAAATCAAGATCTACATATGGTACTTACTTTAGTGCATTTACATTTGTCTATGTTGGGCTTCTAATAGAACAAAGTAATGTATTTAGAATTTATTAATTTCAGTTCTGTTGATACAGAGGCTTGATAAAAGATAATCCAACTGCATCATGGTTGAGTGGTGCTGAATTGCTCCCACCTCTCTGTATATAGGGAATACTGAGAAGAATAAACAATGTTGTCCATCTCCTGTGCAACTCATCCCTTTACTGTAACCTTTTCTGTTTTAAAAATCTTTTGAGGCAGGTTGTCTGTGAGATGGGGGAAGTGCAAATTAAACTTGGAAACTTAGCTATTGTTACTTTACCTCTTTCTTACTAGCTGTGCCTGTCTTACCCTGACAGTGGATGTTTTTTTGTGGGTCTGAAGGTGGGCTCTCAGCACACTTCCATCTAGAAAGACCAGTCAGACTGAGGAGAAGCAGCTCACATGCCCTTCCTTAAGTTTAAGGGGTTGGGACTGTGAAGCAAAAGGCCATTCCTAAGTAGTCACTGCCACAAAGATGAGATGAGATAGGCCCTGCTGGGAATCATCAAGGTGGTACGTGCAGAAACTCAGGAGCCACCACAGTGGCTCATTGCAAAGACCTGTCGGCTGGTAGGACGTTCTGAGGAGACTGGTTATGTGACCTTTCTCAGATACAATGAGCAAATTCCAGGATCCTCAGACAAGTGAGAAAGCAGGTTCTTGTGCTCTTAGATGTCTCTAATAATACATATAAACGTTGTGACACTTCACATCCTGTATGTATCTCTGAGTGTCATGAGTGCTTGCAAGCTACAGAATTTCTTGCCGTGAAAGAAAGTGAAGACATCCACAGATGTCCTCCAGACAGGATGTGATTACCTTGGAACATCTGACTGAAGTCCAGGCTCCTGAGTCTCACAGGCCCATTGAAAAGGGCCCAGTCAGAAGTGTTAATGTCATGCAGTTTCTGCCCCCTCTGTACAACTGTCATATTTCACTAAGGACACAAGAGATACTAAGATAGTGACAGCTGAACATAGGGGGGAAAGAGCAGTTCCATAAATAAGAGAGTAGTCTAAATCCCACCTATGCTGAAAGTTAAAATAGGAGTTAAAATTGTTCTCTTTTTAGATGTTAGGAATTGAAAACATCAGCACTTCACATCCATCAGTGAGGTTTTTTTTTAGTAATAAGATTTGTAAGATTTAAGCCCCCTCCCCAATATAACAAGATTGAAAGGACAAGAGTTGGTTATATTGTCTTGTAGTGAACAGGAGGCATTCTGAAATCTCAAATGAAGCATTTTGAAGGCAAGTGATACTTACACACCTTATAAATAATCTAAACCGATTGTTGCATTATAATAAACTGTAAGAAATAACATAGCTGCTTTCTAAATGAAAAAAACCGTTTTGTATTTTCTGTACAAACACATGCTAGTTAAAATTAGCCAATGAATTTCAGAGACAAACCCTTGTCAGACTGTGCTATTATAACAATAAATGAACAACAGAAATGAAAGCCAGTATTTAGGAGTGTGTATAGCAAGAGAGCACCACATACAGTAGTCAAGTGGCTGTGCAGTAACAGTGAGCATCTTTACCTTTACAGAAACATCCATATTTTTAGGCACTTTGCTATCATATTTGTAGTGACTGTCCTTCTGGCCAGTTTAAAACTGAAGGCCTCCAGAAACAAAACCTCGCAGCTTGTTAAAACAGAACTGTAAGATTTATGTTACCCATAGACTGGGCACAGACCAAGGGGTATGTAATAATAAACAAAGATCATCTGTGCATTTCTATGGAAATTGAGGTGCTGGAGCTAAAATATATCTACATTGTGTAGACACTCTTGCTGACCTTTGGATTATATGTGAATTAAGTTTTATCAGTTAATCAATGGGAACCTTATATTACAAATAAGTTGCCATCTTTCTGCTCTTCAGAAGAAAAGAGCAGTGACTACTGTATGTCATATCCTAATACACTCCTGGAAAATCACCACATAGGCAATTAATTTGTTTAATACATTTTGTAAGCCTGGGATATTTTACACTGACCAACCTAAGGGGTTCTCTCTCCTTGAAGAAAGAGAACCCTGTATTTTAATGTGATGTTCCATTTTCAGCATTCATCTTCAACATAATCCTGAACATATGTTGCTTGCCAGCAAGGGGTATATTTTATATATATATATATGTATATTATATTATATATATATATATACATATATATATATATATGTTTTCTTTTCTGAGGCTGAGATCTGCTCTGGCAATGACTTCAGCCACCACCATCCCAGAAGAGATGCTACAAATCAACTACAACACCAGGGTATGAAATCATATTAACAATAATTATGTTCCCTGCTCCCAGGAAGAGACCTGCCCTTGAAAGTCTTCAGCACACCACCAAAAGAGCATCTGTCAGGCTAAGCATCTTTCTGCATTCTTCTATTTTGTAGCAGACTACCACTCCAAATTACTTGTGAGGCATGTAAGAGCCTTATTCAGGTGTACGCCAATCTCAAAAAATAAAATTTATCTGAAATAAATGGTTATTTGCCTAAGAGCAAAAGTCCCTCACAGGAGTGTGGTCCAAATTAAAATGTTTGTTGCAGAAACAGATTTCTTACAGTCACATGGCAAACAAATGTATATGCACAACAGGAGACAGAAAAAAGGTTCTTGAGCTGGGCTATGATGTTTCCAGTCCCACAGTGCAGAGATGAGTCATGTTGCCTGGCCTGAATGGCTGCTTTTAAACACCCATGTCCCAGCCTAGGCAGGCCTGTCACACGTGGTGACTCCACTCTGGCTCTGGTGAGATGAGCAAGGGACAAGGCAGCGCTGTCAGCTTTTGTAGCCAGGAGTAGCACAGTTAACGCTAAGTTCTGGGAAGCAGACAATACCGGAGAGAGCACTCTGTGTCACAGCTTTACACGTCAGCTTTCAGAAAGCACATGCAAACCATTTATCCAGCATCTTATAAAAGCACCATTGAACGGTTGAACAGAGAGCACCACGTATACGGAACTGTGTTCGAAACAGCGGACAGGAGCTGTTCAGGGAGCCATGGAGAAGCACGCAGCCCAGAAGCATCCCTGCAGGATGGATTCCTTGAAGGCACGATAGATGAGGGCTTGGAGAACAAGGCAGCTGGTCATCAGCCAGTTGAAACTATGGGGATAACCCAACTCTGAGTTAGTCATGAACATGAATCCCCACACCTACTCGTCCCTTACTCCATGGATCCTGCTACATGTAAGCAAGTCTGCAATTTATATTAATAGAAAGACTGAAGCAACGAATTGTTCACAGTTGACATGAACACCACCTCCCTGAATGCTCACTATTGTAAAACCTAGTTTCTTCAAAAGAAGACAGATAATTCTTATTGCAAAGCTTAGTCATCATAGCTACATTACTGGGCTTTTCACTGGATGTTTGGGAGTGAGTATTGCTATTGTAGGGCTAACTGAGGTCCAGTACATTAAATGTGTCTTTATAAAGATGTTTCCAACTTGGAACAAGTAAACGTTGGGGTTGTCCCTTTGTACTTTTGAGTTTAACACATGCAGTATGGAAAAAAGTATGGAAGTACTAGCTACTTTGTAGAAAAGGCACTCTTAACTGATCTAACTGTGGTAATTAGGTACATGCCTGTGCTACATGTATCTGCAAAGAATTTACTTCTGTCTGTGGCTGAGAAAGTTATTCTACACTATGGTAGAAAAGGATGACTGGTTTACATATTGGATTAGCACTGGTTTAGGTATGTGGTAAGAACAATGCTCATGGGAGACACAGATTCATGGAAGAGATGTCTGAACTGCATTTCCTATTTTCTACCAGTTCCTAGAGAGAAATCAAAACCACCTTTTTACTAGTGCAGTTATATTCTGTTATATATATATATACACACACACACACATATATATACATTATATATAGTTATATATAATGTATATATACATTACAGCTTCTCCTGGCCTTACGGTGGCAATTTGATGTGAGATCTTATTGTACAGTTGTGCCAGAAAAAGGAAGCAAAGAAATAGACTGTGAAGCTTCCCCAGAAAACATCACCAGGTAACCAATACTTCATTTTGGATGTTGACATCTTCTTTAGGGATATGGTGAAAGAGTTAAAAAGAACAGTAAAGAGACAAGTAGAAGAGACTCCCTTTTCTTTACAGTCAGATTTATCTCTTTGGGGATTACTGCTGGAAAAATCTTTCTATCAAATATTTTAATGAAAAGAAAGCACTGACAACAGCTATAATGGAACAAGTATTACTTCTGGGAAGAGGGAACTAAACCAGATCCATGATTCTTTGTCAAGAAATGTAAATACTTACCAACCTCAGACTAAATTCTAAAACATTTTCCTTTACCATTAGACTACACAATGGAGATTGCAGGGGAGTTATGGACTCCTCTGTACATCCTTGTTCAGGAGGAGAATTCTTTTTTGCAGCTTCTAAGTCCAGTGTATGTGGGTCTCAAGGCTGAGGGCAGGATCACATCCCAAAAGCAGCAATCCAAAATGTGAACTGTTTCTCCATGAGATTGAGGTCTGATGGACCATTAAAAGGCTGTGACCAGCCTGAAAGTGATTTAAAAAGGAAAGAATGTGCCACTGCCACAGGACTGCAGACATGGTACCAGCTCCCAGTGCAAGGCTGTATGAGACAGATTAAAAACAGAAACCAAAGAAAGAAGAGAGGGGGAGGAAAATTCTTCTTTCACTGTGAAAAAGGGAAGTCTAGGAGGTCTCAGGAGCAGTTGTCAGAACAGACAGAAGAAAGAATGGCAGGACTTGTGTCCCTTCCTACAAAGCAAGACTTCTGGTCTGGCAATGAAAGACAACAGAATGACTGGACAGTCCTATACCATCCTTTGACCTGCTGGTCTCAATGAGGGTATTTCTAGAGTCATGTTTGCTTTTCTTTTTTTTTTGCACCTTAAAATTTTACAATAAAGAATTCAGCGCTATACTTTGCTATCAACTGACATTATCTCAAGATATCTTTGAATTGGTCTTGGAATTGAATCTAGTGAACTTGGCAAACCTCGTGTTCCTACTGTTTCTCTAAAAGCAGTCATCCATGTAAAGGGATAACTAAATCTTGAGATGTATTTGGGAATTTCAGGAGTTGAGGTATGCCTGCCACTAAGCTGCAGGAGTCAGGCTGAGGACTACATATATAAACTGGTACCCCTGAGCAAGGAAGAGACAGCAAACACATAGTTAAAGACTAAAGACATTCTCCAGACTTAGCACAACAAATCTTCTGAAACATGGTGCATTTTATCTTTGGCCTGAAACAGTGTGAAGTAGGAGAGAACATTCACAGGTAAACTTCATGAATTCACATTCAAGGAAACAGACACAAAAACTTTTACAAAGGGAAAAACTCCAGAAAGCAAGACCACAGTCATCCTTAAAAAGCACTGAAGTGGAAGCAAAGGGTTTTCTGCAGCTGTCAAAACATGGCAGCATGGTCAAGATCAGGATGGATGTAGAGTGGTCTGAACTGCTTCTCCTCCAAGGAAGAGTGTTGTAGATCAAGTGTGCTGCACTGTCACACAAGACCAGGATCCATGAAGTTTGAATCACCCTGTGGGCAGAGGCTGACTGCACAACTGCACTGCTTCTCAGAGCTGTACTACTTACAGGCAAAGCCTGTAAATCAGCACGCTTCTTTCAGTTATGAAGCTATTTCTAATAAATGTGTGTAACCAGATCTATGTTTGCTCTTTATAGTACCATGTCAGGTTGAGCACTGACCAAGGATCCGAGAAGGGCTCAACCTTCAAAACCCAGTACCAACTGAGCTGAAAGTAAACCTGTTTTGTTTACTACAGAATAAGTCAACCTCAGTTTATGTACTGTTTATTTTGAATTAAAAATAAACTGCTTTTCAAGCGCATGCCAGATATTACGTATGTGAATGTTTCCAAGTTTGGACTATAACTTATACTTGTGTCCAAATTACAAGTGTATGCTTATATACATGGGGATATGTGCACATGCATGTTACACAATGCTAGTTCTTTCCTGCTGGACTATTCTTGTACTATTGTACTATTTATTGTATTATTCTTGAAGAAAAAAAGTACCAATCCAGTACCCGCGTATTTCATCCAAGCACTGTACTTTGCTTTGCACAGTAACAGAATAACTCAGTATTTTTGAAAAGCCAGTGGCTTTCAAACTGCTTGTCAGAGGCCCAAGAAGATCCTGGTTGCCCCTTGTTCTGCCTTTTAGCAGAAGAACAAAGACGGCCAGTGGCTATACCTAACTAAATCCCACTGTCTCTTTCGCCTCTTTTTTGCCCTTTGGCAGTGTTCTTTTACACAGACTCTATGATTTTAGCTTAAAAACTGCAAGGCATGTTCCATATCCCTGCTCAAGGAGACAGAAAAAGCCAACAAAACAACCCCAAAGCAATTCTCATTTATCTACTTTTGAAATAGGAAAAAAATTTTAAAAACAAAACCAAATAAAGCCCAAATAAAGAATGGGATTCCTCCTGTTACAAACCCCAGTAAGTTAATCTACAAAAACTCTGAAGATGAAAAATATGTTGTAAAAAATAAAAATATTATACACTCAACACAGTACATAATTTTTCCTATATAAGAAACTAGACAAACATATTAAAATATTTAAGTCTTTAAAAAGGGCAAAATTCTGCAAAAAAATTACTCAACACTACTAAGGTTAGACTACACATTATGCCAATGCATTCATCTGCACAGCTTTTTGCAACATGACAATGGTCTGGGGTGTGTATGTGTAGGTGTTTGTATCCATTTGAGGGAAACAGTGCAAGAATGCTAAGGGTGACCACTGCCATTTTAAAGGGATATTTCACAAATAATCAAACAAAACCCCTACAAATACCAGTACACATCTCAAATGCTGCAAGTCACATTCTACAGCCCTTGACATTAAAAAGAAAAAGAAAAAAGAAAAAGCCAGCAGAATTAATTCAAGTACATTTGTAAGTCAGTCCCTTGTGAACTACTGTTGTTTGCACTTTAGTTGCAGTGAAAGTGAACAGAGCTCCCCAAAAGACTCAGAAGTGAGTGCATCTTCCCCAGCCCTGCAAAGAAAGTCTGAGTTGAGGTACAATTATCCGTGGTTTGCTCAACATTGTGGATGCCGAAACTTGAATGAAAAATTATGCTTGAAAAACACTTTGAAGAAAATGACATAAAATAATCTCTTAAAATGAGAAGCTAGTTTTGTGTAAAAGTAGTCTTTTTGGTACATAATCCTTTCAGGATGACGAGCACGGTACTCCCCAAATTACGTTTGCCTTGGAGCTAATAATAATAATAAAGAAACCTTTACATTGTCCTGGTCATCTTTCTGACCTGACGTACCCTTTCCCATGAGCCTTGAACCACCACTCAGAAAAACCAGCGGCTATCACACCCTGGCTGAAATATACATTGCTTCTTCACAACTTGTGTTCCAAACTTAGCTTTGTTCCTCAAAAGGAAAAGCACTTCCCTCTCCATGTTTCACTTGTCCTTTGAAAATAACAGTGGGGAAATCTGCTGCCGGAGTAGTTAAAGTCTGGTGAATTCCCTGTGGTGCTGCAAGTCCCCTATGCTCTCATAGTCATTCTCTCCTGAAAGAGCAGTGTGGTTTGTGTTAGGCACAGACAAGGTCCTCTCTTCTTCTTGGCTCACTGACTGGATAGCTTCATAGTCCGGCTCCAGCTCCCCATTTGGTCTGTCCGCTGACTGAGGCACAGTGGTAGAATTTAGGGTGTTTTCAAAGTCTTTCACACTTGCATAGAGGCCACTGCAAATAGACGGCGACCTCTGAGATGTGATTTCTTGAATGCAGGTGTAAGGAGAGTCCAGTGCCTTGATGGCCTGTCCCGGCTTACTCACCGATGAGTACATGGCTGAGATCTAGGAAAAGGAGACACCTGCTGAGTATGAAGCATGGCATAAAGCTTAGGCATCAGTCTGTACCCTTGTACTACAAGGATGTTGGTTATTTAAGGAAAGACAAGATCTTCTGATAAAAAGATATCCTTTCTAAAAGAATATGATTTTTTCCTTGAAACAAATATAAAAATTATTTCTTACAAATCCTTCTTTTTCTAGTATGCATTTATAAATTGGTTTTCTTTCAAAAAAAGAGTGCTTTATAAAATAATTTTGTAAATGTAAAACTTCCATGAATATAAAACCCTGGCAAGAAAATTAGAACTGGGCAAAAGGAAATGGCTTTGTGACCAGGAGCTCTTGAAAGTTTTGCTGTGGTCCCGGAGTCAATTTGGACTCAACAGGGAGAGAGGCATCAAAAGGAGGATCAGATTGAACTGCTGTAATGTAGGAGAAGGATGCTGTCTGATCCTTAGGGCTTTTAAAACTATTGTTACTATTTTTAATGGTTGTGGCTACTTTTTTGCTTTTAGAGACACTGCAGTAGAAGAATAGCTAATTGTTGTTTTTATAGGCAGGACTAAATAGGCACCAACACATGTGAAGACAGTATTAAAAATCTGTAAATAAATTACTCACACCAGATAACAGCCAATAGTGCCAATACTGATAGGTCTGCTCTGTTGACTATACTCTGCCTACAAAGAAGAGCTGCTTCTCAGGCACTGAGTATGTGAACTTTAGACTGGAGACTGAAACTTCTCAGCTGTAAACAGCAGAAAGGGAGACAGCATTTCATTCCTAACTCAAAATTCCCTCTGGTGAGGTGGTATACTTCAACAAGTGCATGAAAGTGGCCCTTCATGAAATAGTGAGGAGAAGCCCACACCCACACATGTCCTTCTGCTCAGGGATTACCTGGGCTTGGTGCCAAGCACAGGGATCAGGCTTAAATCCCTCTCCCAGGCCAAATGGGTACTAGCCCTTGCACAGGACAGATGGCTGAAATTCCCTGCATGGCATCTCTGGTACCCAGTATGCAACACAGCTCTTCTATTGCATTTAAAGTCTTTCCCAAGCATGCAAGGCCATTCTCGGTTTGTATCGATCCAGTTGAAAGAGTAGATTGGCATGAAATGCGCATTTCCATTCAGCAACACAGACTGAAGCAGATGAATTGGATGACTTCTGATAATTTTGGGATTTTTTTTGGTGTGTGTTTGTGTGAGGGTGAGTTTGGTTGGTTGATTGGTTGGGGGGTTTTTTTTGTTTGTTTTTGGTTTGGGGTTTTTGGTGCTGGTTGGTTTTTGTTTGTTTTAGAGGGACATCAACCTGGAGATAGCAATACTTCTAACTTTTTACGATTTCAGCTAACCAAACAAAAAATGGCTTTTTTTCTCATCTATACTTAACTCTTCTCAGGATTAGATTGCATTAACACAGTTCAAGATCAGGTTATTCATTAACGTCTGGGAATGCTTCTCCTAGCAGAAGGCATTAGCTCACTTAGCTCATTGCCAAGTTTGTGTTTACTTTTATGTCCAGATAACATATTTATAAATGGCATGGGTGTACTGGAGATGATCCCAAACAGCCTTATTTATGTTTAACTTTGCTCTTTGTTTAACTCTCCTCCATTTATCTGACCAACAGACATTTTAAAGAACAGTTTATGTTCCAGTGCTTTTCTTGTGCTTCAATTTACTTCCCAGAGCCCCAAACACTTTGTCTGGGGAAGGTAGAGCATATGTTTCAAAAGGCTGCTGGTTAAACTTGAGAAGGTCTTGTCATCCAAATCAAGCAATTACCCCCTAAGAATCAACTAATTGTGGTCTCCTACTATTTTCTGACACCATTTTTCATCTTTGGGCCTGATACAACCATATGTTAGAATAGTTCTGATTTTAGGAACATGGCAATAGAAACTCTGTGCAAAGAATCTTGGGCTTTAATTTTCTCTTCACACAAGTTTCACCTTTCTTAGATTCTGCTTAATCATGTAGAGCTTATGCTAAATTCTGCCTAAAAATTGGTCTCTAGTTAGTTACTGAATTTAATGCAAGAAACCTACCTCATCTTCTGTAAGAGATGGATCTTCCTCTCGAGACTTGTAAGACACTGAACTAAGCCTCTGTAAAAAAAAGGAAGAAAGAAAGAAAATAAAAGGCACATTACCCATCAACAGTGCAAAATCCGTAACAAAACCCTCCCATTAAAATCAATACATTATATTTTATGGTCATTTGCTCTCAAGTTCCATTATACATAGTTAATATCCCCACTATTCACAGTACTTCTCTGGAGATAACAGCACTGAGGTTAATAAAGCTTTTTAATGTGTCTTCTCTTGTCCTGACCTGAAAAGGGTAAAAATAATGTAATGGTTAAAAGAAACTCTGCACCACTGTACCCCTGCCTTTACACTTATTATGAAGTATCTGCAGAGGCTTCTGAACAACTGGACATCAGCTGTTGTGATACACCAGTTGTCCTTTCAAAAGATGACAAAAGAACAATACTCAGCTGACACCTTTTGGATGATTGTTGTCCTTCACTCTGTAGATCCTGCATGGGAGAGCTGTGTCCTCCCCATCCCTGGAATGCAGTCCCTGTGCAGAGGTGCTCAGCAGCACACAACCACTCAGATCTGCTGAGGCCCACCCTGAGCTGGAGCCAGGTCACACAGCAGTCACTAAAGGATGGAGGGCTTGGTTTGGTATCAAGTCTAATTTCAAGCATCTGAAGTGTTCTGTGTAAAACAGGTAATGATACATCAGGGGAAAAGCATTTTGCTTTTATGAAAAATGCCTTCGGACCTTTACAACAACAAAGACCCTGCTGCTATACAGCAACTGTGGGTTGCCTCCTCCCTGGGGCAAGAAAGTTTTGCCAGACTCCTGCTCCACAGTGATTCAGAGGGAGCCTTCCAGCACTGTTAAAAGGCTGTATTTTGGACTTTCACACAACTTCTCCAACTAAAATACTTCATACCACCTCCAATGCAAGCCAACAAGGAGGACTAGAGCTATTTTTAGCCCAGTTTTTTATTAAAAACCACTTCCAGGTACACAGAACTTTTTTTATTTTTTCCTCTCAGAGGCTCATTGTGATAGATTCTTTCCTCCTTCCATCTTCTTGTTGTTTTTACTTCTGGTAAATACCAAACTCCAGGTTCCTGAGCACTTCTGACAGTTTTCTGGCCCAAAGCATACTGAAGTTCTGCCTGTTGCTCCTGAAGAGCTTCCCTCACACTGACAAACTCCGTCACTTCTTTCTCACAGACTGGTGAACAGTGCTCTTTAACCTGTGCTTTTTTTTACTTAAAAAAAAGGGAAAAGTTCAAATATATTTTGGCTTTGTATTAGATCAGTACAGCAACTTAGTTTAGTCTTTCCTATCTGCAGTATTATTTTTTGTGCTGGGGAGAAAGCTAATTTGATCCTCACACATTAAAACAACCATGTGCTCATAAAATTCTTCAGTGATTTTTCTGTCATCAGTGTGTCAATAAGCACCATGTGTCAGGACCCCTTCTACAGTTTCCCACTCAAGTACTGATAAATACCCCAGGGTGTTTGCCATCCTGTGCTGCTCCCCTGGATATAGCATTCTTCCTTCTAAATGTGAAGCTTGTGACACATCAGTTTTGGAGAATATTGTTATCCTTCAAAGTTAAAAAAATCCCACTTGCCCCTAAACCTTTTGTACCTAGCAACATTTTAATCTATGCTGAAACCTCAAGAGTAGCAACACAGACAACATGTTTCCTTATTTGCCTTCCACTTTCTTTTCGTTCCTCAACAGCACTTGATTTTTTGCTCTTTGGCTCAGCTGCTGCTCCTGACTTGGGCACAAGAACAAGAAGAACATTCTCCTCTGGTGCATTTCTAAGAGATGCTTTGCCCATCCTCGGGCTGTGCAAGGCTGAAATCAGATGGCAGCAGCCAGATGGACACACAGAGAGCATTTCTACTGATGCTCACTCTGGAAAGACCTGGGTGAAAAAGGAGGTCCATACTTCCTTTCTAAATAAAAGAAAGAACTAAAGAAATCTATTCTACTTTCCCAGTATCATTAGAAGAACTATGCACAAGGTTTTGCAGGTGATAGAGGCCTATAAGAGGCTTTGTGCTATTAAAGGTATGCCTTTCTTCACCAAGTCTTTCCAAAGAGTTTGGCTGGGTGACAGCCAAAAACCAGTTTAGGTAAATTTTCATACATTATTTCACACCGTCCTCTTAAAAGAACGCATTGTTGTTTTCATGCTGTTATATATGGGAATGGTCTCTGGCTTGGTGCACCTGGTTCTCTCCCAGACTGGTGTGCTTCAGGGACTGGGCACGGGCTGGGGATCACCCTGGCTGCCCCCTTTTAGCTGGTGAGACTGAAACAGCTTGCACACAGTCTGTTCCCTCTGTTGGTAGGTAGAAGCCTCGGTTACACAGGTGCCTCCCTGCCTGTCCCTTCTTTATGCCCTCATTACAGTGAGGGACACTTGCATGATGTACACACAACCTCTGTCTTCATCAGGGCCAGAGTAGAAGGTTGAAGAGTTTGGGATACAGATGTCATGCTAAACAAAGCAGCTAAGTAGACTCATAGAAGAGGAAGCAAAACCAGAAGCACCTATGGGGTGTAACTAAAAGAGTTATCAGTGTAACACATATTTCCAAGAACCTCTTGGTTTCGGTAGCCACATTGTAAAAACCAAGCATTGCTCTGCACTGCTTGAAGCAGCAAAATAAAGGGAAAAATTATCATCATCACAACAGAAAAACAATCCCACAGCCACCTCCCTGCACAATGCCAACAATAATGACATTTATATATTCCATCAATTACCATATCTCCAGCTCTGCTGCAGCTGTAGCTCTCAAGGACAGGACAGGCGCACACCTCGATGCATAATGCATGTACCCAGCAGCGAGCACGGGAATGATCTGATGCTGCCCAAGATTTAACTCAGGGTGGCTTCAGCCCTGAATAAATTTTAATTAGACAAACACCTTTTTTCTGGCACTTGGGGGACTGCGTGTGTCATCTCCTGATTAATCCTTCAAAACCCGAACCATTTTAATCAATTCCCACTCCTTGCAGTCACTGACACTGCATACATGGTGTGCTGGGGAGCTACAGAGCAGCAAAGCTCTGCATCTGTATCTCTTTTCCTTTGTATCAGTGCCTGGGAAATACAATTACTTTCTGCTTGTCTTTTCACACCTGGTAGGAAAAATGTCACTGTTATGCAAAGCTGTTTATCTAAAAGTTTAATTAGAAATTACTTATGGCTGGAATGTGGGAGGGGGGAATGTTGCTGGACTATTGTTGACAATCACTTCTTAATTTTCTACTTAACGAGCTCATTATTTGTAAAAATGTGCACTGAAGAGTCTAGCTAAACAATTTTTATGCTGCAAGAAGTCTTCAGTTTATTCATTTGGACTCTATTGTGCTTTACAAGTTACATGGTTATTTATTTAACAAGATATTATTTGGCCTTCTTCCTGGATTACTGAAATTCTTCAAATAAGAGAACAACCAGAAACAAGTAACAACACCTCAGCTCTGCTGTGATATTTCACATAAATGCTTACATTTAGAAGACACATTGCATTTTAAGAATTTTTTTAAAAATTTCCTCAAAATCTACCTAATATTATTTGATAACTTGGACACCAAAAATCCGCTAAACCTACAGTTCTTTCATTCACAATTAATAAGATATCTAAACATTCTGAAAAATGCAAACTCAACAGTTTTATGAGAAGTCTCTCCTATGATCTGAAAGCATCCTTAAAATGACTTCTGATAAAAAACTACAAACTGTTGAAAATGTCATAGTTCTATTTTTCAAAGAATTCAGCACAACTCACTTCAAGGGGGAAGCATAAGCTGCTGAGAAAACTTAACTTTTGGCTGTGATTTCAACACTTAGAAATTCCTTATACGCTGTTTATTATGTGACATACAGAATTTGACAAATAAAAAAACATACAGCTGCAATCTCTTTCTATACCTCACTCCTACAGCAAAAGACAAAGTGAGTCACTTTGAGGGAGTGCCTAACACTTGCCCAGCTAAGTCAAGGTGGCCCAACAAAAGAGGCATATCTAAAGTAAGGACACCCACCACGGATGCCCCCTTCTCCTTTTTGTAAGTTGCCGTTTCATTAGGAAAAAAAGAAGAGTGGGCTTCAGAACAAGATATAGATGCTGACAGATACTGGATGTGCTTTGTAATAGCTTCCACAAGTATAGAACCATCAAACAAAGAAGCAGAGGCCTCTTATGCAATTCCTGGATAATATTTGGGAAAAGCCTTATGCAGTGCATAGCTGCAACAATCAAAAATACCAGTGGCAATAGAATGAGCCTATGCCTCTAATGCAAAGACTATACTATACATTATCATATTTCCATTTACAGTCTTGTTTCATCTTGAGAGGGGTTTTTTTCTTGTTATTTTTTGTTACATAGAAATAAAATCCTCTGCCACCCATATGTTCTCTATCATTATTTGGCTATTTGATGAGGAAAAATATTTGCAATATTTACCTTTTCTGGTTTACTTGCTCCTTCTGTCACTTCTTCTTCCACATCTTTTTCTTGCACATTCTCATTTTCATCAAGAAGTTTCATGGGTACTGGAGGGGGAAGCTCATCTTCTACATCTGGTATGCTGTCAAGAGGACTTTCTGAATTTGCACTTTGGCGACTCTTCTTATTTCGGTCAACAGATGCATATTCTGCTGACTCAATTCTGCACTCAGGAATCTGATTCTGACCTTCAGAAACTGTCAGTGAAGCCTTTGATTTGCTGTTAGAGTTCCCTTCCATGCTGACTACTGCTCCAACATCTTTAATTTCCTTCACAGTTTCATACAAGCAGTCTTCAACTATGTTCTCCTGAGAGGAGCTGTCTTTCAAGACTTCATAAGGCCCTTCCATTCCAAGACCTTGATCATTTTCTGCATTTCTAGATGAGATTATAGTTTCCATGGGGTTGTTAGGGGGAATACTGGGTAGTTCCCGGCTCTGGTGACATTTTATAGACTTTCCAAGACTATCCTGTTGATCTAGTAGGTCAGATGTCTGTACTTCTTCATAAGGCTGGATACAGGCAGCTGTGCTGTCCTCAGAAAGAACTAAAAAAAATTACAGAGAAGAATTACAAACAAAGGCACAACTAAAAGGTGTGACTTGGTACTTTCTACATCACTTTGTGATATCTGGAAAGGATAAATGATACTAATGCCTGTAAATTAACAGGCTTTTTGCTTATCAAAAGGTTCCAGTTACAGACATTTCTGCACCCTACTGGTAAAATATCTTTCTGACAACATCTAAAATAGTCTGTACACCCCCGAGTCACATTATATGGCAACAACATTCACTGTCAGAACAGGGGGTGGAAGGTTAGCTTTGCATGGATATTCAGCTGCCTTGTACTCAGTTTCACTGAATGATTAGAGTGCTCAGTAGTCTCAGATGGGAAACAGGTGGGAGGCTCCAACCAAGCGCCTTAAAAAAAGTCCTTGTTAGATTTTCCTCTTTGCATTTCCCCATTCTTTGGAATCAAAAGGAAAGCCTTCCTTCTTCCTCCCTACCACCCCTCAGCTTGTTTAACATGCTGGCCAAATTCTCGTTGGAATTGCACTTTGCTCAGCCTTCCCTGCACGCTCACCAGAAGCTCCTCACTGAAGGCTGAGCCATACTTCTCTTAGTCTCGCAGCACATAATGTAGGTTGACAACCTACTAACGAGCTGGCCATATGTACAAGAGAGAAGACTAGACTTCAGAAGGTAGTGTTAGGCAGAACATGTTGTTTTAGGTCCCAGAAGTGGGCCACATGTCATTGTCACTGGAGTATTAGCGACTGAAATGTATGGGGCTTCTCATCTTACACCACACGTGTGACATTTGCATGCATTCATGGGCGTATACAAGCATGTTTCAAGCATGGTAGGTAACTTTACCTCACACTATTTCTTTAAAAAATCACTTCTGAACAGCTTTACTTTTCCTAGTACAGTTCCTAAGGCACTATCTCAACAAAAACAACCCATTCTTCTGTGTCCTTCAGTGTGCTGACAGTGTGACAGAAGTGCTGCCAAAGCAATCAATGCCCTTGATTTGGTGGTTGCCACTGCCATTGCTTTCTCTTGTTTTCAGGGCATACAGACACAGCATCTGCAGGGAGCCATACTCTGACAGCAAAACTCAGGACAGAAGTGGAGGTGTAAGATGGTAATCACTGACTGAATGGGAGATGGGCATTTTGCCTTTCTGGTCCTTGATTCTAGTGGTTTCTATGCTGTGCTGAGCACCCTTACAGAACTCAGCACACACCCCATTCAGGCTGGAGGGGATAATCAAAAACAATGAGAGCTCAAGTTTCTGTGTTTCTGTGGTTATGGGTGGTAGCACAGAAGGGGTTGGTGTAGCTGAAGGGCTGGCATAGACGAGACAATGCTGGCAGGTTGGGTAAAGGAAAAAAACACAGCATTTGATGGTTCTGCTTCCATAGCTCTGCCCCTGCTCAAAAAGCTAGCAGAAACAATAATAAAAAGAACTACTAATAAAAAGCGCATAAAGTATAAGTAAGAAATAAAAGCATGGGGGTTCCTGTTATTCAGAAGGGCTGATATGCAGAGTGTAAGCTGAGTATAATATCAGACAGTCTGAAAACTGTCTGCTGGTTGACAGCACACCTTTTTGCAGCAGCTCCGACAGCTGCACATGTGGTGACTCATGGCAGAGAGAAATGGCAGAGAGAAATACTTCCATTCTGAAGAGCTTTGCTCTGCACATCAAGTCCCTCAGGGAACCACACCTACATACACAACAAGCCAATGGATGGGAACAGCAATTAGCTGCAAAAGCAAAGTTTAGAAATTACTTTGGGTACGTGTCTCTAGGGGGTAAAGTCTGGTTGCAGGAGATGTAGAGAGCTGTAAGTTGGAGTGCAGTCCCTGGTGCTGGTGTTAGTGTGAAGTCAACAGTTGGCTCCCAGTGGCTCTGAGCTGAGAGTGAGCTTATTTTTAGGTGCAGCTGAATAAAATATTTTCCAGTGATACTTCAGGGTGAATCATTTTGAGTGTTCAGCACAGCAAAGACTAAGGCAAAAAAAGGAAGCCTATTTATGTTGCCTGTTTTATAAAAAGTAAAAATATAAGTGACAGCAGAGAACAGGACTCTGATCCAAAGCTGTAATCCCTGGAGGAGGACCTAAAATATTTCCACAGCCTCCTGGAGCACTTTTGAACCTCTAAGGTGCAACTTCATCTTCTGGTTTCATCCCTGTTCCATAGCTTACCAAGATTAGGGAAGGTCCCAATCTCTGCCTGATGACCTGGTCAATCTGCAGGTATGGCTTGGTGACCCAGACCCAGCAGCCCAGGAGAGGACCTCAGCACTTGCAGTGTTGTCTGTGCCAGAGAGCACACCCAGTAGTGGAGATGCAGCCTAAACCACCCGAATCTCCATGAAATTATCATCTCCACTGACTTCCCAGAAAGGCAAATGATTCCATGGCATTTTTAGAGTTGGTTTTAAGTTCTGTGTGATCTGGTGTCAGACCTGCAGAGGTGTGCAGAGTGTTCAGACAAATGGCTTGCCTATGTGTTTGGGAAGCTGATGGCTAGAAACCTGAAACCTGAGGGATCACCAGGGTGCAGCTAAGGTGGGAGCTGTGAGCACTGTGTTGGTGCCACTGGCTCATCCCACCCACAGGGGCTGCCACTACTCACCCTCACCGTTGCTGAGTGCTCCGTTCTGTTCACTGTTTGGGGGAGGCTCTGTAGCTGAACTTGTGATGGAATGGCTGAAAACCTCCTTCTCAGAAGGCTGCAACACAAATCAGTGACCATTGGAGCAAAATAAATGTTCACATGAATACACACACAACAAACTTCATTCTCATCTCCAGAGCTCTGACTCACAGGTATTATTGGCAGCAGAACCAAACCATGCCAATTAGATTCAAAGATTTAAGTGCCTGTGTTTACAGATGTTAAAAAGAAATAAATGCAAAGATGTCCAGAGTGATGTCCTTTTCAATCTTTATGGTAATAGACACTACTATGGCTTTAACTCCTGAGAAGACAGCAGCTGATAAAGGGTACACTGCCCTTGGGCTGCAAATGGAGTGAAGGAAAGCTGGAGTACAGTGGTGGCAGAAAGGGCACCGAGAAAGTGCAGATTATCAGGATCTACACAAGTTTTCCTCCTCTTCCTGTTCTGCAACTTTTAAAGTTTCCCATGCTCAACCATCTTGAAATTCCTGAGCTATTTTTTTAATCTGCTGTATTTTGCAAGGAGCCTGGTACAAACCAACCACAAGACAGACACAAGCTGCCAGAAATAAATACTTACCACATTCATCAGGTTTTCATGATCTCCATTCTGATTTTTTGCCTTCTTTTCCCTTAATGAAAAAGGCAAATGCATTTTTAGTACAAATTATGCTGATATACAAATACCCATCATTCACAGACCTTACACTCCTGCAGGGAACAGAACTATGATTTGCAATAATATTGAAAATGGAATAACTGAAAATTATTACAGGAATTGGTATGACCTCTGTGTAAAAACACAGTTGAGGCAGAATGGTGATAAACATAACTGAAGAGGTACAACAAATACACAAAACCCTTCTTCTCACTCAGTGTGAGATCACAGTGAGAAGTGACCGGTGATAATTACAATATAATGTAAATAATTATGTAGAGACAGGACATGAGGAAATGGCTTCACACCGAAAGGGAGCAGGTTTAGATTAAATATTAGGAAAAAATTCTTTACTGTGAGGGTGGTGAGACACTGGAACAAATTGCTCTGAGAAGCAACTACTTGTGGATGCCCCATCCCTGGCAGTGTTTAAGGCCAGGTTAGACAGGCTCTGAGCAACCTGCTGTAGTGAAATGTGTCTCTGAAATTCTCAGATATGCATTCTGGTGACAGACTACTTAGGAAATCCCTCAAACTGTGTCAGTAAAAAGTGTGTATCCTATGAGGAATTAGAAAAGGCCAACAAAATCCAGGTAACTTCAGCTAAAAATGCTAGTCAACTTGGCAAGAAGCATGAGCAGTTCAAAAAGGTCTACAAATTTCATAGCAGCACGGGCCTACATTTGTAAAGGAATCCTGCTTCCCTGGGTCCTTCATAGAATTCTAAGTATGGATCACATTTCCACAGTTTTTACCATTTGGGAAATACAGCTCTTATTCAGAAATACTGCAACAAAGTATGAGCTTAATATAATGTTACTCCTTCCCCTAGATGAAATGTCAAGTAAAAAGGCAAGAAAATATTGACAATATGAAATTTTTGCTTCTTCTAAAGTCTGCAGGGAACTGTACTTCCACATAAGCAACTGTTCAAATTCTACCTGATTGGGAAATAAGCAAGTAAGCATGCAGAGCAGAGAAAGCTAAAAGCTGAATTTCCTCTCTGGAAGTTTTTCTGACTCTGATAATTTAGAAAGAACAAATTTTATTCAGTTTTCTGTGTTCTCATCTGTTTTTGAAGAGTAAGCCAGGAAGAAATTCTGCACAACAAAGGTTTCTGCAAAAACAAACTTCCCAACAGAATGTCCTGAAACAAAAGATACTGTGTCCAAACTAGCAACACAAGAATTTATTAAAAAACATCACCAGAACATTTCAGGCAATGTATCTTTGTAACTACAAAGAATACTCAGTAGTTTGACCCATCCTTCCAGAGATGTTTCAAGGATTGTTATGTTACAGAAGAAAACACAGAATTATTGAATCATTTGGGCTGGAAAAGGCCTTAAAGACAATACACAGTACCTAAATGCAATTTTTGTGGAGTAAAGAATATTTAAATAGGCTTTCTACTTTAAAATAAATATATATATTAAAAAACAAACCCTATTTTTTTACACATATATCACATGAAACTGTAACAGTAAGAAGATATTGAAGTGTCAACTTACAGTTTACAAAAGTGTTTCTCCTGAATCACATGAAATTACATGTTCTAACTTAGGCTTTTTAGGGTTTCAACCAACTTCAAGACCTCTTTTTGCCCACAACTGTTTTTTTTGCATGGTGAACATTAGATAAATCCTGCTGAAAAACAGGGTCTTCCACTGCAGACACATCTTGTGCCAATACAGTACGTTTTATGGCTGCACAATTTCCTCAATGTTCCCAAAGCTGAAGGGGTGAAAGCACATGCATCCAAACTGCAGATCTTGCTGCTGTACTGGATTCTTTTCCCCCATATTCAGCTGTGCTTGCAAAATATAGTAATATGGACCACAGCGGTCCCACTCCTCACAGCAAAGGGTCTCTGACTGGTCTGGCCTGTGGACAGGCACCATGGACAGACTGCATGTCCAGCTTCCCTGGGCAGGGCTCAGCTTACATGTCATGAAGGAGCCTTGAAATGTGAATAAACAAAGTCTGTAGAAGTGCTTGTATTGGTGGAATTGAATCCCCTCATGGAGAAGAAAATAAGGATAAGCTATAAAGCATTAATTAGTACTACTATTTAATCCTTACTCATTTTTGCTTGAAAGGCAGGATCAATACTATATTCCCTATACTTCAGGAATGGCCACAGCAAAGCTGAAGTACATAACCACTTCCCTTTCCCCTTCACCTATCATTTTTTTTTTTGTCCTGTTTAGCTCACCTAATGTTCTCAGTTTCAGAGAACAGTTTTAAGGGTGTGATCTGCTAACACTCAGTGTGTCTATTTGTGCTCCAGGCTTCTGCTTAGGGGAAGCCACCAAACAAGCACAATTGTGTACTTCCTTCACAGCAAAAGAAAAATATAATTAGATTTTAGAATGAATAGAACTGTTCAAGCTGAAGTTTGCTCTGAAAACTGCACCTTAATTTAATTTCTGTACCTCAGTCCTCAGTATTTCCTGCTAACTATTTATGCATGAAGCTATGTCCAAAGTGAATCAAGAACCATTAAGCCCTGGAGCCTTACCCATTGCAGCTGGAGCAAAGGAAGATGAGGAAGGTGAGGAACAAGAGTGTCGTCATGGCTGCCAAACTTCCCCACAGGATCACGTGGATCTGTCCACTGCCTAAAAAAACACCCTCTAGCCCCATGGTACTAGCAGGAGCTGGTATCACTTGGGGTTGAAGATGTTACTCCTTGAAGAAGACTGACATCTGTGCTGCATGCACCTTCTGTTTCTGCAGAAGGAAAAACACCATCAGAGGTTAAGAGAAATTCTGAAGATAATGAATCTGACAGCTACGAGTCTGGCAGGAGAGATTTTCAAATCCAGATCTTACGAAAACCAGTTTCAAGTACAAGCCAGACAGCCAAAGAGATTTTCAGCTACATTTCTGACAGAAACATTGACTTGTCAAATATTAATGCAAGCTGTTACCTATCTACAATCTCAACATGAATAAAAGGTAGTACAGCATCTGTGTACTTTTATTTTCAGGAACAGCTTTATAAATCCATTTTGAGGGACAGAGTAATCTATTTTATGGTTATATATTATAAATTTCATTGAAAAGTGAGCTTTCAAAACCCACTACAACTTCTGAGAAGTTAACAAGCCAAAAAGAGCTGCACAACAAGTGCTCATCTCCTTCTCTCTGTCTCTCCTGCCCGCACGTGATTCGAGGCTTAAAGTGCAGTGACAAATAAGCTAGGTAAGTCTTTGACGGGAACAGCACAAAAACCTTTCTCACAGCAGATAAGATCCAGTCTTATTTCTGTGTGACATGCTTATTTTCTTAGTAGTATGTCTGGAAAGTAACAATACTGAATTTTTTTAGCTTCTCCCCACCTGAGTATGAGAAAACAACAGAGCAAAGTAAACTCTGCTTTTTTAAGAAATTAAAAACCACAGCTTTTGCTACAGCACAGCAGCCCATGGGGAGGATTCCTGGGTAAACCCTGTTTGTGACATATAAGTTTTGGTAGACAATATATCCTAAAATTCTGTACATATAATTAATGCAATACATTGTTGACATGACAAAATTAAAAAAATGTTATTAATTCTTCACTGCTGAAGGTATCAATTTCTCCATATTTAGGGAACAGGGAATGCAAAGCCTATTTACAGGCTTTCAGCCTGACTTGATTGATAAAAACTGAAATATAATACAATGGCTCAAAAACAAATGAAAAACTAGCACAAATATGAGACTGACAATGTCTAAAGCCACAAATTGCTTACTTGAATGCATATATTTTCACAGAATTTTTTATTGGCATAGGAAATATGTATGGAAATATATTTATTTCTTTGCAGCAGCAGCATCCTTTTTGAAAACAAATTCAATTAGGTACTAATATCATACTTGTTTACAAAAACATATCACCATTTTGCTATTAAAATCTTATGAGAAAAGAAGATTTATTTCCAGAAAAAGGCCATTCAGATCAAAGGAAATCTGGTGAATCAGAGAAGATACTTAGTTATACATAACAACTAAGTTATGTGACTGTGTAGCTTGGGTAGCTCTTATAAGTAACATCTCTGTTCCTGCAGAAAATTAACTCATTCATTTCAACCATGCAGGATCAGACTTCTGAACACCTTCCAAGAAGAACCTTACTAATTTATCCACAGTGAATAAAAGCTTTTGAAAAATACTTTTTTCTTTAGGTAATAATAGCATGGATATAAACTGAAATGGAAAGAAACAAACAAAAGATGGGAGAAGTTGCTGATCCTGAAAAGACCAATTTCAAGGTGTAGCTAGATATTTTTAGTTTGAGCAAGAAACAAGAAAGCCTGACATTGTGTAACTTCTCCAAACCCCTAAATACACATGAAGAACAGGTGCCACACACCTTGGCAAAGCACATACATCTGACTGGTAGTCTTGAGCACTGACACCCAAGAGCCACCGCTCTTCAGCAATGACAACTGCCAAGCTGTGTGCCTCTCTGGTTATCTTGGCAGAGCCTGAAAAATTAAACATTTAAAAGCAGTGGAAGATCATTCTAAAAGTTATGTATATAGCAGATGATACAGCTTTGCCTCATCCCTATTTCAAAGACCAGGTTGGGTTATTTCTACACTGAGTGATATAGCACTGACTGTGAAATTGGAGAGCCTTGAAGGGAAAATCAATCAGTTTTAGTCAGGAGAAAACTTGGTGTAATGCCCACAAGGACCTCTTGATGTCATGCAAGGGCACTGTGCATTGGTACGGACTCCTGTAAAGGTGATGAACTGTCCTCATCTAGAAAATACTAAAAAGCACACTGTGCTGGCTGCCTTAACTAGCTCCAAACCCTTGTTAATATGGTTGAATACAAAGTACTTCCCTTTTAAACTTTCCTTTTCTTTTTTGTGAATTTTCAAAGACATTTTCTGCCCTGCTAAAACTTAAAAAAAAATTTCTTTAAAAATCTTCTAGTTTCTTTTCTCCAATCACTTTGCCTTCAAAACCCCCTAATTTTCTTCTTTTTTCCCTTGGGAAAAAAATATGAAATAAAAATGGAATATAAAAACAAAGGAAACTGAACAAAATACTTTTTCATAATTTTTGTTTTCTTTTTTTCCTTGGTTTTCCCAAGAAATAAAAAGAATGCAAATGAAAAAAATAAACAAGAAAGAAAGAAAAAGAGAGAATAGGGATTTAAAATCTTCTTCGTAAAACAGAAACACAATTTTATTTTCTTTTAGAGAAGACACAGACCTGTTTTTAAAGATATTTAAATTATTTCTACTAAGTTCATAATTTTGTATCTACTCTGAATACTATATTCTCAGAAGACTACATAATGTAACTTAAGCTAATATAGTAAGAGAAGCGGTTTTTAAAAATTCTAAATACATATTCTTAAGGTTCCAGGACTTTAAATAAAGATAATATTTGAGCTAAGGAAAGCTAAGGATACATGGGAAGCAGCCCCATGGAAAAGCTGGGTCTTTGAAGGCATCAGTACAGAGTTAGTAAGTGTTGGGATGAGCTGGAGCAGATGGAGTTCAGACTGAACTTCAAAAGGAGTGAGATCAGAAACAGTCCATCAAGGAAGACCTTTCGTGTGATTTCAGGAGGAAAGTGCAAGACTGATGCTACATGTGAAGCATCCCACCAGGCAGAAGTCAAAATAGGAAAGGGAAGGACCAAGGCCAAAAGATGTAGGTAATTTACAGGAAAACAGCACAAAATGCTTTGACTATATATGCTGAAAGAGGTCAGAAAAGGACAGAAAAGCACAGTGGCACTTGAACCAGGGGAGGTGACTGCTGCAGACACCTGTGCAGCAGAACAGAAAATAACTAGGAACAGACTGACAACAGGTGAAGCCCTGAATGAAGGAAGCTGAGCAGGCAAAACGTGATCAGTGATTCCTCTGAACTCCTTGAACAGGAGGAGTTTAGCCTAAATGCTAAAGGACCTAGAATCTACTCAGCACATGTGACAACCAGAAGTAAATACAATTGGAACATAAAAACATCTCAGTCTTCCAGTACCTAAAGGGGACCTAAAAGAAAACTGGTGAGGGACTTTTTTAAATGCCATACAGTGATAGAACAAGGGGGAGTGGCTTTAAACTGAGAGTAGGTTTAGCTTAGATCTCAGAAGGAAGCTTTTTTTCAGTGAGGGTGGTGAGGCACTGGAACAGGTTGCCCAGAGAAGTTGTAGACACCCCATCCCTGAAAGTGTTCAACACCAGCTTGGATGGAGCTCTGAGAAAACTTGTTTAGTGAAAAGTGTCCCTGCCCTGGCAAGTGGGTTTGAACTGGGTGACCTTTAATGTTCCTTCCAACCCAGGCCATTCCATGATTCTATGGTTCTAGATTCACCCTCTGTGAACCCTTACCTTGCAGAAGTCATCAATTGACATCAGAGGGCTTACTCCTTCTGTTTAATGCCTCCCAGTAAATGAGGCTGAAATAATATTCACCCAGGCTGATGCCTTTAACAGAGGAGAGTTTCTGGAATGTTTGAAGGTGGACCAGCACCCAGCAGCTGCCCCAACCAGCCCTGGATAGAAACCTGGCAAAGGCATACATTGAGAAGACAATTGCTTGAACTCTCTCTGCTTCCACTGTGTGAATGCCTGGACATTAAAACATCAATGCCTAATACCTTGGATTTAGGAAATGCTCTAGAGGCTAGCTTTAAAGAGAAACTTATTTGAAATCATAATGATGGAACAACAAGCAGCTAATTTCTAAGAGCTCTCTGACAGCTGAAATTATTAACTTCTACTTTTACAATAGAAAGTGATATTGTGCTGCCCTCTGGTGAATCTCTCTGTTTTTGTGGGGATTTGTGGCTCTTACGAGGGTGCTTCAGAGCTCAGTGCAAACTCTGCTGCTACAGATGGAGTTCACATGGGGCCCTTCATCTGTCAGGCTCAAAACAATCCTACCTCCACCCTTGGAAGTCTGTCAGACTCAAATAGTTCAACCTTGCAGACAGACACTGCTGAGACAGAACAGTGGTCAATGGAACTGTTCGGAGTTTTAAACATTATTTTCCTGTGTGATGACCCTTTAAAGATGAACATTTCTTCCACTGTACCCTTTCCACAGAACTCTCCACACAAGCTGTTGGGGATGCTGAACTCTAAAAGAGAATAACAGGGAAAGGCCTGGAACATATGGGTAAAAAACCTGGTTATTTCATCTATGGCAAAGTTTAAACAATAGTCTGCAATCACATTTCAAAATCACTACCAGTTCAGACAACTAATCTTTACAGTATATTGGATAAAATGTCTTCTTCTTGTGGGAACTTCTTGCTTTTTAGACATCAATATTTGCCATTATTGAAATCTGTATGATAAATGATGCCTGTAGCCATTCCTCAAAATTGCACTTAAATGCCCAATTATATTTGAGGTTTCAGAATGACAATATGTGAATAACCCACACTTTTATGGTGAATAATGTGTTATTTTTGCTTGCAGCTGTTGCAGGGATAAAGCAGAGCTGAGGCAGTTCAGCCTGACATGATGATGAGGAGAATGCAATTTTGGTTCCAAAAAATTTGTATCTGGAGTGAAGCAGAAAGACAGGCTGCAACTCTGGGGAGCACATGAAGAATAAATTTTAACTCATGGGGAAGCTGCTGCAAAAGTTTGTAGTGAGACCCGAACAGCTTTGAAGACTAGCATCCAAAAGATCCAGTGCACTTCAGGTACAGGATCTGGCCAGGATTTTCTGAGCAAAGTCCTGCCTGAGTTTATGGTGGTAGATGTAAAGGATGTGCTTGTGACAGGCAGATGCCATGCTTTGGTGTCCCAGCAGGAGACAGCAGCGTGTCCCTCTCCCACCGCCTTCCTCTTGGCTTCTGGGTTTAGAGCAATTTCATTCATGTCCTGCTGCAAACAACACTCGGCCCACGGACGCCTTCCAGAGGGAAAAGAGTGGGAAATGTCAATAGCTTCACTTCTCTGGGTTTCTTAATGAATTATAGATGGAGCGTAGGCAAGAGACTAAATTGTTCTGACAACTGGGCGACTTTGAATGTGAGAAGCCAAACGCGACAGGACAGGAGAGATTCATGGAGGCCGTGGGGATTGCGGCTCCCTGTCCGCGGCTGTCAGGCTGTGTTCGGCTAACGGGGGCACTGCCCAGGTGCTTCATGTGCTCCCCCCCGAGCTTTGTGACAGGACTCCCTTGTGAACTGCTCAGTCTCCCCCTGCCACCCCTCTGGCTCCCAGGGATTTCAGTTATCCACTGTTAAATGGCAAAACAGAACAGGACCATGAGATGGTTTGGAAGATCCCCTCCACCCCGCAGCACAGGCCTGGAAAGGGCAGGGAGAGTGGGAAAGAAGGTGGGAATTTCATATGAGATTTTTATTACTCTGGTAGCAATCCCCCAGAGAGCTGTATTAAACCAGAAAATGGGGAAATGCAAGACATGCAGACCCACAAACTGAGACAGGGACTGAGAAGTATAAAGCCAATGTCCTGTTGTTGACATCCACCAGCAAATGCTGTCATTCAGACACAAAACCAGACCAGAAATCTGGGCTGCAACAAACAGTCATCAGCAGAAACTGTCCTGCAGGTGTGACTAACACTTCTCAATATAAGCTCCTTTCATCTTCTGTTCCTCCAAATCCTGAAAATATACTTTCTCTAGGAAGATAGCGTCCTACAGGAGACCTGAGGACTTACCTTACTCCCACTCCAGAAAATTCCCTCTGCAGCTTCAGACCCAGCTCAGGCACCAGCAGGCAGAGTTTATCTCCAAGGGCCCAAAGACTGAGCACACCCTCAATGTGTGTGACACCCTTAAGGCCACCCTAAAGAAATCATCTGAAAGCAGGCAATCCACAACTCCTGTACCCACAGCAGCTCACACCAAACTACACACCTCATTTAGAGAAGGGGGAGGACATGGCAGATGCACTTTGCTCAATCCATAACCATTTCCATGTCAGGACTGTTCTTCGCATACAAATACCATGGTGCCGGCAGGAAAATGCCATTTGTGCTCCTGAAACAACCCTTAAGTGTAGCACTATGCTGACCTGTGTTAAAATGAAATCAAAGCACTCTTCCTTCACCCAGACAACCTTCCTTTAAACCTGTTGATTTAAAATTGAATGTGTTTTCTGACCTTTTCCACTCTGAGGCCTAAGCAGGCTTTAACTGGGAAGTACCTGGAGGCAGCTCCCGAGTGTCTCCTTTCTGTAACTTGCCACAGTTGGTGGATTCCTGACAGCATAACCTGATAAGGCATTACACACATATTTTATGACATCATCAGGGTTGCATTTGTTCTTGTGTGGGCAAAATACTTGAGTCAAACTTTTCATAGGTATCTCCTACTGCAAGTCCTGCTTTGGAGCCTGTCTGCAGAAAATGGTGGGAGCTTTGAACATTAAGGTTGGGTCAATTGCAGTAAATTAAACATGTTGGAGATAATTGTCTTGTACAGCCCAAGCCCACAATCTTACACTTTATTATTCTCCACAGAATGGTGGTTGTATTATCTTTCAGGAGTGCTCCCTGACCAGAGGTAACTTCTGAGTGATGCATGGGATTGGTTTTGGAAAAGAGCCTTTTGACTGCAGCCAAAATTATGCTTCAGGCTGTTCTAACTTGGTAAAACCACATCTTTTGTGTTTCAGACTGGGCATCTGAAAGTTCATCCTTTGGACCTTAAAGCCCCTGTATTAGAGATCTGGTCTCTTCTCTCTCCTACTACCTCTCCACCACAGGACATGTCCAGCTTTCTATCCACTACAGCTCCTCTTTCTCTTTCAGTTCCAGTCCTGTTTGCTGCCTGATGCAACCACTTCTGCTGCAGGTGAGAAGGACTACATTAAGATATCAAAATAGAAATAAGTGTACATGAGAACCTAATAAAAAAAAAATACAAAGATGACAAAATTTTATCAAAAAGAGACATTTCAAATAATTCTCAGGCATTGCCACATCAAAAAAGATGGATACTATGGAACAGCCTGAATATACAAACATGATCATTGCTTTACAAGTTATTGAGTGAGTAAGAGCAATTGCAATTAAATGCTTCTGCAGACAGTAGGAGACAAGGAATGCTGTTTGGGCTGAGGTGCTGCCTGATAGAACATCTCCTAACACTACAGTGTAACTGGATTCAGGATTGGGAAGTTACTACACAGGCACTTAAAAAAAGTTGTGAAACATATTTATAACTGGTCTAATTGCTGTTTCTGCATCTGAAGTGCCTTGTGTTGGCTTCTAGCTGTCTAACTGTAGATCTAGTACTAAACTACACAAACTTTAAGACTGAAATTACCTTTCCCATGCAGAACCTAGTGTATTTTGCTTTTAGGGCTCCTATGCAGAAATCAGGACAAATCCTTTCCTACAACAGGTTAAAGCTCTTCTGGTGCAGTTGTGTTTTGAGCCGCTTGGCTTGGCAGCACTCATTTATGGAACAGTTCAAGATAGACACATCTTGTTCCAAGCAGTGAAGACCAGATGTGCACAAAAGTAAGGCCTGGTTCTGAAAGCCTGATGCTGGAAGGAATTAGTGACATGGATCAAGTTGCTCTTGCAGGCTGTCAGACAAGGCTTGCAGAGACTGTGCATGCCATAAGCCTTCAAAATAGTTCATGTTTCTGCTTTGCAAAGCAGCAAAATAATCAGGTTCTGATCTAATGTACCTGTACCTACTTCTTCAGAAATCATGGCTGGTTTTTCAAAAGATATATGTGTGTTCTATAATGCAAAAACAGATCTAAGACAAAACCAAACAGTCCCAAACCACTGGTCACTTTTAATCCCTTCTAAGCCTTAACATATTCTAGAGAGAAACCAAGTCTCTCTGAACCCATTTATCTGTGGCACTGCATAAAAATTAAAAAGCCTCTTGCAGCAGTAAAGGCTGATCCATGTCACAATCTGCATTCATACTCCAAGCAACTCATTCATGCCTTGTCAGACCACGTCACCTCAAGGTTAACATATTCAAAGTTGACCTGACTTCTCCTGCCACTCTTTCCTTTCTGTTCCTACTAGAATTCTAGTAAGTCCACACAAGCCTACAGTGCAGGAAAACTCTCCTCAGAAAGAAAGAAGTTTGGGAAAATGGAAAGAGTCAGGAAAGTTGTATGAACAATTAAGTGTGTGAATTCAAGAGCTTTCTTCAAGACCGTGGAGTAGTTTTCTTAAAATAGTGGAGAATTTCAGAAAATAAGAGATGCAACCAGCAAGGTTTCATACCAGGCTGTAAAATTAGATTGTCAGAGGAAGGTGAGCATAATTGCATGTGAATGTGATCACGTCCCCGTGAAACACAGCCTGCATCCTGGGGTTAATACATGAGCATAATTATGCACCTAACCTGCCACAGAGCTATCACATTTATTTCCTGCACTCTCAAGGCCTTTCTGTGTATAAACCATACACTCACCAAGCTCTGCCAAACACAGCTTCCATTATACATCAGGCCCTGAGCAAAGAGGTTTGTAACCAAAAACTTAAAGCTCACAAATACATTCCACAGTGCCTAATAAGGTTCCCCCCATTCCACTACCAGCAGTACAAACCTCCCCAAGCACAAACAGAGAGATGGGGAGTGCTAAGGCCACAGCTCTCAAATGCAGACAGCAATGGCTGGGCTTGCCCAGCTGCTGAGGAAAAAATCCATAATGAAGCCTCTGTGCAACAGCTCCGAGGAACAGCACCACATATTTTCCCCAGGCTTTTGCAGCCAAAGAATGACTGTCTCGAATGCGACAGCAGAAAAGCTTTATCTGCTGAGTGACCATGCCAAAGATTACAGCTTAATTGTAGCATTATTATGTTCTTTCCCACACCCCCACAATATCCCATATTGCTTTCTGGCTGCAGTGAGGTAATTAACCACGATTACTGCATACTTTAGAGCATATAGAAATGAAAGCTGTCTTTGTGTTTTCCAGCTCTGACACAACTACTCCTGATAGCTTTGCTTTTCCTGGAACTAGATGCTCTTTCATGTTAAACAAGGCCTGTTTATAATTGCACTTTGCTGTTTATGTACTTCCACCATGCCAAATCTCCTTTCAGTTTTTGCAGTGCAACCACATTTCGAGCAACCCTTTTGTGAACTCAGGTAATAATAATGGAAACTGAGAAATTCCCCCTAGCCTGGGAAGTAGGCACACACAGAGTTTGCCTCAGTCATCTGACCCGAAAGACCTAAAATCCATGGCAATTGTACTTGTTCAAACTGAGAACTGCCCATGAAACAAAACAAATAGATGGTACTTTTCCAGAGGCTACTTCTAATTTCCAAAGGACCCCACAACCATACAAGACTACAAAAGATTGCAAAATATGCAGTAGCAAAACACAGTGCTTTGATTGTCTCCAATGAAATATTGCTTTTTTAATTTTCCTGAAACAACAACAACAAACAAACCTTCTACTTAAAGTGAGATTCCAATTCTGTATGTTTACATTTCTTAAACATAAAGTTAAACTTACATTTCTGGTTTACTCAGCTGCTATCTACACAGTCTCACCCGTGAGATCTCACCTCTATTCCCATCACAGGAGAAGACTAAATGACTTCTACTAATACTAAACTTTCAGAGTGCTCAAGTTTTATTACTTATAGTGAGAACAACTCTACCTAAAATGAGAAATTAAACAAATGTCCTGTATCCAATTGTCAGGATGCTACAGCCTTATAATGTACCTTGAGTGAGATGCACCCCCAAAATGAAGCACATAAAGATCATCCCAATTTTTTTTTTAAAAAAATAATAATAATTTTAAATCTAAACAGTCTGGATTACTGAGTGTCAATGTTACCATAAAATCTAAGGATATAAATGTCTGGAAGACAGGAGTGTTCCAGGGAAGCCAAGTGATGGTCCTTGGAGGTAAAATACAAATTAATGAGAAGGGCCTGTTATATTTAACATTAAGTAATCTTGAAACAAAAGAAATTAGTGAGAATTAAGCTGTGTGATATCCCACAGCAAGAGAGGCAGCAGTGATTGAACTTGGTGACAGATCAATTTGAAGAAAACACTGTTCACCTTACAATGTGTATGCATAGAGCTATTTCAAGCCCAAATTTCATTTCACTTTGATTGATTCAATAAAATATTTTTTTTTAACTTTTTAGCATTTATATCTCATTAGGAATGTCAGCTTTTCTTAAGTATTTGGTGCATATATGCAGAGCCTTCTTCATTGCTAGAGATGGTCCCTGTCTTGAAGAGCTTACTTTTTGTCAAGATAAGACCAAGACAACATATGAGAGAATCCCTAAGTAACTTCCTTTTCATGAAAAAATGTCTAAGACAAAGAAGGATTTGGTGGTTTTTGAAGAGATCTTGCAACTTATCCAGACACCTGGTGTCCCCACCCAGTGCCACCTCTCCGTGACTTTTGTTTTCTCTGAGTTGGAAACACAGCCATATGTTCCTTGAGGGAAGGTACCACATTAACTTCAATCTTGTAAAAATAATCTAAACTGGATACCTATATGCTCTGCATGATCAGTAAAGACTCACTTCTTCCTGTGGAGAGAGGGGGACCTTCAAAGTTAACTGCGATTGTCATTCCTCATCTCCCCTGACAGACCAGTGAACTTTCAGACACCTAGAATTAGGAGAGGAGCTATCTATAAATCACGGACAAAACTAGGGGAGGTTAATGTGTGCTGACCCACTGGGAAGGGCCTCAGATGCACTCCTCTGAGCTGACCTCCTTGGCTGACCCATCAGACCAGACAACGTGGACAATTAAGCCTTTGGGCAGTGGGAGCAGCCCGGGCAGATCACACCTTTTCACAGCCTCATGCTGTGGCACAGTTTCATTGCAGCTTCTCCCTGAGACCAGCATAATCATTCTGCCTTTTCAGTTGGAAGCAGAGATGGAGTAAATGAAAACATAATTTGCTTTTGACAGTCCAGAATATCCTGCAGATTCACCTCCCCACTGAGCCACAGGCAGTGTCCTGCTGGGCACCTGCAGCAGCACGGAGCAGGGAGGCAAAATAAACCCAACTCTGTCCTGCCCCCCACACCAACGCTGCAACACATGGTGGATTTTATCCACCTTCATAAATAGAAAACCCTGGGATTGATTCCAACAGACCGAGGCAGCAGAAACTAATCATGAGTCCTGCAGGAGTGATCTATGAGCTGGATACCGCCCCCCTCAACACACCCAAACCCCTTACTGTCTCATCCTGACACACAGCAAATGCAATTATAAGATCTAATCAACTGCAACTAATGTCATTCTGAAAGTCTTCACAGCTAATGAAAACCAGGTCTTTCCCTTCTCGATTTAATTGAGATGTTTGGTTCACACACCGTGGAAAAGAAACCTTCCATAAAGCTATGTATGAATATTGCATTTACATATTCAGCCTGTCACAGTATTGGGCTCTTTTTCCTGACTGTTGGATATTACATGGTAGGAAACTATCTGTGAAGGGAAATGAACTTCAGAAAATAAATACTTTCTCATGTTGTTTCAAGGGAAATCTCCAGTCTGAATGTCATCTACAAACTACCACTTTTGTAGGCTGAACTTGGCATAAAAAAAGCACTTCCTTAACATGAATAAATCATGATCCCTAGTAAAAAAACCCTCCTCTTGCATTAAAGCAAGAATCAGAAGACAGAATTTGGCCTATAGCTTGTAAACTCAAATTTGTTGAATAACAAATGACTAAAATCCCATTTTAGCCCTTTCTCTAGTGTGTTCTTGTTGCCTGTTGGCATTGGTTTTTCTGCAGTTTAAGCATCACTAATGCTTCAAGACCCCCTGCCTCTGTGCTTTCTTGTGTTATCAATAGCATTATTTTCACAGGAAGCGCTACAATATGGGCAGCACTGCAGAGAGAAAGATAAATACATCATGCCTCCCGCAAAAAGTTTTGCTACTACCTAGAGTTACGAGCTGCCAAAGCATGATGACAGAGAAACAATGGCTGGTAGGCAGGAGAAGCAGAGCATCACATCACTTCATGCAATCAATAACCAGCTGGGCTTTGCTTCTTCCAGGTTTCTCCGCTGTGCTGACCCAAATCATTACCTCTTCCCCATAGAGCATAGTCTTGTTAAGGTTTTGAAAGAGAAGACTAAGACTGAGATTTGCTGAAAGCCTGTCAGGATGCAGGATAACTGCTCTCCAGGGACAGGAGAGACAGACAAGACAGACCAGGTAAGAACAGTCTTTCACAGTGATGTATGAGGGAAGAGCAGATAGCAATCTCAAAACCTTTGTAGGGCTAATCAGCAGGAAGCATTTCTGTGTCATTCCCACAGCAGCATGAGGAGAGTCTTCCAGCTGTGTAGATGTGACTGCAGCAGGCACTGGAGGCCTGGGCCCACATCCACAGGCACACTCACCACAAAAGCAGGTCCTGCCTCTGCTCCTGCATGGCCAGGAAGCCTCTACCTCTGATATCCTGCCTCCTCTTGGCACCTTCACCTGCCCTCTGCAGCCCACCAAACCTTGCTCTTCCTTCCACAACTACCTCCTCCTCCTCCCTTCCAAAGGCCACACCAGTGTTGCCACAGCTCCACGAGCTTCCATCAGCTCTGCACCCACCCTGAGGCTCAGTGCTTTCAGCAGAGAGCACAGCCACGCTGGCTATTCACTGAGTATTTCCCAACCTGAGCAGCCTTTTTGGTTTATCTCTTCTCCTTTGAATTATTTTTCTGTAATAATGCACCGATCAAACACCCACACAAACCCTTTATAAAACTGCCAGTCCTGATAACAACATATATTGATTACTTTGGTTATAGCCTATTAGTATCAGGATGCCCAAGTGAAAAAAGGGCATGTCAGATATACAAAGAGCAGATGTTGAGAAATATATGAAAACATTCTCTCAGAGAGAGAATGGAATGACAGGAATTAGGCAGTAGAAGAGCTCACCTAAAATGTGTTAAATAGCCTTAAGCACTATACCAGACACAAACATAAGTGATAATGAATAGTCAGCTGAAGAACATATACAGCTACAATACACATCCCACATTCCCACCCAGTAATTTCATCAGCTGCTTATTTTTTATAATTTACAATTGCACCACTGTTATAATGCCCTGTTCAGATTCCATTTTCCTGAACCAAGGAGTCTAGACTTCATCTGTTTTATTCTTTGAGAAATGTACCATGCTCAGGCCTCTTGCACCTCCTGAACATAGTTCATTTTAAAGGATAACATAATGCTATATTGGGAAAAAAGCTTTTTTTTCCTTTTTCATCACTTTGGGACACAGTTTTATTGAAAAGCAATCAGATTCTGCATAAGGAAACAGTTTTTAAGGAAACCATTTATAAGTCAAGAGAGTGACCATTAGTTATTGAAAGCTGAAACATTTACAGGTTGATTTGACGGCAGTGACAGTAAATTAATTTTTCCTTTTGTTGAAAATTTTTCTTGACTGCAATGAACACCTGGCAAACAGCCTGAAATACAAAGGTCACCTAGCTCTGCATTTACTTAGGTTTAATAACGTGCTACTTTCAGAAAAACAACCATGTTCTGCTTTTAAAGAGTCCTTTTTGAATTTTCAGCTGACTTGAAACATATGATTGCAAATGTTAGTGTGGGGCAGCTGCTAAAGTACATGCTTTGCTATGTATTTCATGAGTTATTCAACCAACAGGAGAACTGCAAGACTTAGTTCATCTGGAAGAAAGCAGAAACAACAGAAAGACTCATCGCGCCACCCCAGTTTCACAAGTATAAAAATAGCAGAAGGTGCTAACAGATATTATGTGGGTAAGAATGAGAACTAGATTGGCACTGGAGAATTTATTCTTAGAAAATCCCTCCTTTTGGAATTGTTACAGGCATGCACTGACCCAAATAGATCATGGCTCCTATCATTCCCTAGTGCATGTGAACAGATAAAATGCTGACACGCACCAAAAAGGTTTGGGGCAAAAAAAAGGCATGCACAATCTGCACAGAAACTGCCAAAAGAAGAAAAAGCAGAGCAGCTGGGACCCAACTGCTAATAGGCAAAGACAGCACTGCTGGCAAACACAGGTGAAGCGAGGTAAAGGAAAAGGCAAAATGATGTTGGCCCAAAGAGATAGAGAAAACAAGCCAGTTACCACAGGGTACCTACTGCTGTCTCAGAAGGACAGTCAATAGATACACAAGGATACACAATTTATTCCACTGGGCTGGTGCTGCCCAGTGATCAAGCCTCAGGGCCACTGACATCCCTCTGGTGCAGCTTTCTGACTTGGCTTGATTGCCCAGTGGCTGTTTAGTGGCTACACAGATAAGGCAGGACGACAGGGAGACCACAGATCAAATCCACAGTGTGTATCACCAGCTGAGCACAGCACAGCAGTAACACGTGCAGAACTACAGTTTCCTCTCCTTCCTTCCTCAGCCCTTCCACAATATTTTATTTTTCTCCCAACAAAGTCCCAGGCAGCTCTGCAGGCTGTGAGGTGTCACGCTTGTGACAGGGCATGTGGCAGTCACCTCAGTGAGGTGTTGAGATGCCCAGGCATGGCCATGTGTGAGTGGTGTCTCAGCCTCCTGTGTTTCCAGGGGTACCAGCAATGAGCCTCACAAAGGATGCAGATAACCAGCCCAGGGGGATGCCATTTAATTGCCTAAACACCGGCAGCTAGAATCACCTGAGCTGCCTAAAGGCATCCGGGATGCCTGGAGGTTTATGCAGGTATGTCCACAGAGATTAACAACCTGATGCATGAACTGCAGGAGATTTGTGTCCTTCTGGAGGGGCAGATGGAGGCCAAAGGGCACAGTTTATGGCATTTCAAACACCACTCAATGCCATCTCCTTAGGCAGATGAAACCTGCACCTGGATGAGGTCAGCAGACATGGCACAGGACCAACTCTCATGCTTCTCAAACAGCTATTAAGAAATTATGAAAAATGTATCAGGGCACCTCAAATGGCACCAGCTGCTTCTGCATGAGCAGCTGGTGAGGGCTCTGATTGCCACTGACTATAATGGGGCCTGAAGGTGCCTTGCAGACACTTGCCTAAATTTAGGAGGTTTCAGTTGCACTTGAATCTCACACCAGTAATGCCATGCTTTACTATTACACAGGCACGAACATCTTCCTCTAAAATAATTTCCTACACAAAGTTGAATGCTCTTAGCATTAAATCCTTCTCAGAAAGCCATAAGGATTTATTCAGGGATGAAACAATTTAGTCTAATATAAGAAAAACACTTCTTTCCAAGTAAAACAATGCCAGAGCATCACATTCCTTCCAGCTGGCAGGACACAAAATTAATGTCCAGACTTTCAGAAACATTCACTATCACAGACCCTATAATGTTTAATTATCTGATGGTGCTTAGGACTTTGGGTAGAAAAGAAACAAATAAAACAACACAAATCTAGTCATCATATGAATATTTAAGACCCCTCTGCTGGAGCATCAATGTGTGGGCTCATATCAACACTGTGTTTAACGTCCCTGTGCAGCTACTGAACACATGTGTAAGCATAAAATTAGCGAACAACTATCTAAAGACCTCTGTTCAGGCAAAAAAAAAAAAAGTTATTTTCCCTTTATGAACATTTTTAAACAAAGTATTCTTTTTTCCTGTAATTTTTCCTCATTAAAATTTTATGTTACTGCAAAAAGATAGAAAGCAGTCTGGCCCAATTTTGTTCCCAATTGCTCTGTATAGTAACTGGAGGCAGAATTTTGTTCTCTCTGTAGAGTTTTGTACAACTGTAGATTTCCATTTATTTAATGCAACATTAACATACAGAGATACAGAATCAAATATTAAAACTAAATTACAGGCAACACTTCTCCAATTAGCTCATATAAAAGTAGAATAAATAATTAAGCCTCTTACTATCCAGTTAAAGAGACCAGCAATGTTTCTAAAGCTACAAGAAAATGCAGAGATGTTAATAAAAATATAAAAAATATTTCTGCTGCAACAGAAAGTTTCCAGGAAACTCAAAAATTTGAAGTCCAGTCATGGACTTCTGTTGTAGGCTACTCTTGCTTTGCCTTTAATACTGGTGTACTGTTACTAATAAAATAGCTAAGTGTCCTGCAGTCAGTGCTGAGGACTAGTTACTATTTTCTGGAAGTAAGTTGCAACTGACAATGTTGCCTTCATTTGCCTTCAAAGTTAATCTGCTGAGATCGAGTCTCTTCCCAGAGTTAATCTATTACACGTCAGTAAATAAATGAGATATAAATAAAGTAGGAGCTCTGCAGAGTGTAAATCAGGCATTGCCACCATATTAAGAGGCTTATGGCAATGTTACTTAGCAGTATTTGTTTTAAAGTCTCAGCAGGCTTGTCCTGCTGAACGTTTTGTGTAAAACCATCTGCTGAACAGACAGAATCGATCTCCGAGTGTGTCCTGCTTGGTTTGTAAATTTACCTACTGTGACTAAGTACATAACTCATTATTAAAAACAGTCAGACCTGGTCTTTCCTGAGGGTAAACTAATGTTTCTCATCATCCTTAAAAAAACAGCACGCAACATGAGATAAGGAATCAGCAAGGCATTTAAATAAGAGCTGTTATTTGAAAGATTCACTCCCGTGGCCTGAATCAACATGCAAACGTGGACTCCCAATCATCTTCAGAAGATAATTATAATTCATAATTGGCACTTTAAAGCGTTTTCTCAGAGCTGTGCAAATATTGACTAATTAGCCACGCCAGAATCCTGTGGGGTGGGTAAGCAGGTACCCTAATCCTCTTTTTGTCTGAGTGAACTGCTGGGGAATAAAACCCCAACCCTCACCTGCTGCAGGGGATGAGAAGCTGGGGAGGTTTCCAGCCCCATTCCTTTCCCCCAGCCCACACTGCTCCCACCACTGACATTCTTCCTCACCTAGAGAGGGAATAAGATGAGCTCTATGCTAGCAGTGCTCTGGAAACAGTGGACAAATCTTAGTTCATTAGCTAAAGTCCTGATAAAGGTCTAGATATTCAAATGTCAAAATAAAGCCTGAGGATTTGATACAAGTACATGCAGTATTTATATGAGGATGGTAGCCTCTTTTGCAAAAGAACACTTAAACTATGATGTACTGCACAATTATGGCTTACTCCTGGAAATAAAACATTAAAATGATACCTCTAACTAAATAGTAGGAAAAGAGCTCTATAGGTATGGAATAAGACACCTCTTTACTTAAAATTCAGAGAAATATTATTATTCAATGCGTGTCCAAGACTAGGCTGAAGAAAGTGTGGTGTCCTGTAAGAGCCTTCAAGAGGCTCTGCCTTCACCACGCAATAAAATGCACCAGGCAAACAACATCTTCAAGACAGGTCTAAAAATGGACTGAAGATCCTTGGAGGCCACAGCAGCTAGAAATGAATACTGAATACATCCTCCATTAAATCCAGCTCTTTATTTAAATTGCCTGTAGGAAAGCAACAATTAGGCATTAGTGTCTCAGGTTTTCTGATTTAAACCAGCAAACACTAATGATGGCTTTATTCTAGAGCTTTGTTACCAATCACCACATTCAGGGGCACACACAGGTCTTTTCCAAATAACTGTATTATTACAAGCTTAGAATGTACACAAGATATGCAACAAGAACCATTGGTGTAATCCAGCTTTGTCTATTGAAATAATTGGTCATATGTTGTGTCTAATTTCAGCTACAATCTCTTTAGGGCAAAGACTGTGTCCCTGTGGTTTTGTAAAGCCTCATTCACAGTTATAATGGTGTATAAATTAAATAAATAATGAGAAATTATGAACTGTGGGAATTTATTCTGCATTTATCAGGAATTCACAAGTGAGGATTTACATATTTTTTAAATGGGTTTTTTTAAAGATCTTCCAGAGATCTGGTTCTCTCCTCTGCTTTAGAAATTGAGAGATGCCTTTCAACCGCAGCATCTATTTAGGTAGGAATAATAACAGGAAAAACCAGGTTAGTGTGGTGAGTGGTTGAATAATAAATTCAGGGTTATTCCACTCTGAAGCTAATTCTTCTGCATGGTTCATGTATAACAGCTTCTGAAACAAGTAGGTTTTCATCCATGGTAAAGAGCATTAAGATGATGGTATTTTAACTGCATTAATTATCTAGTCTGAGCAAGACTAGACAAAAAAAATAGCAGGAATAGATCAGAACTGGATGCATTAGTGAGCAAAACTTATTTTAAAATAATGCCCAAACCAGTAGAGTACAGGTTAGGTGGCTTGGACTGCAATATGATAAAAAAGGCTTCTGTGCTCAGAAGGTTTGGAGAATCATGAAACAGTTCAACAAAAAATAATATTTTATACATATGTCACTCCTAGCCACTCATCCCACAGGAGTCCACTAAATGCTGGAGCAGAAGCTGAGGGATCATGGCCACAGCAGGAAACACACTCTGGACAGCAACAAGCCAGTCTTAAGCCAAAGCAAGTCAATGCTAAAGCTCTGTATGCTGTACCATTGTGTGTGTGTGTCTGTGTGCGTGCATGCACGCATTTTTTTTCCTTTTCAGGGGGAAGACAAGGGGGAAAAAGAAAGAATTATCTCAATAACGAAGTATATTCATGCAAAGAAGCATTCAGCTTGCTCTGAGGATCCAATGAACAGCTCAAAGGACCTCAGGAGCAAGCTGGGCTCCCACACCTGGACCTGGCAAGTTAGTGGGAACACAGGGTGACTTGGGTCTGTAAAAATAACAGACAAACACTGAAGTGAGTGCCTATTTCCAGCTGCCCCAGTAGGTAAAACACAGCAATAAAGTAAAATAAGTCAGGTGTGTTATTAGAAATGTTAACTGTCCTGGCTGGCCTTTTGCCCTTAAAGACCCACAACTTCACGAGCCTGTAAGGTGAGAGGTCTGGTCCCCACAGTCTGAGCGTGTAATTACAGATGAACATGTCCCATCCTTCAAGATGCCAATCCAAACTCATCAAATGCTTCATTTTTCTCATTTTTCTTTTTGGTTAACAGAAATAGAACCTGCAAAGGGAACAACAGCATGTGAAGACACCTCTGCACTAAGATGGAAAATGAAGTGATTTGCACAGAGTTAATAATATGCCCTAAAATGGCCATTCACCCTCAAAAGACATTAGCATGTAATAGCAGCTGCTTATCCTCTGAGTGCAGATGAATATTGGAAAGAGGTGCTGAGAGGCTTTGTCCTAGAATTACATGTCACTGGTTTAAACATGATGTGTGGAAATTATTTTAATTGCTCATATTAGTCCAGGGCTGAAATGGTCTGGTATTGTTAGGAGTGGTGCAAATGTCTTTCTCTGGTCAGGGTGTTGTTTGAGAAGAACATGTACATACTTGAATGTCTGAAAATCCTCACCACAACATGAAACTAAAGAACAAAAAAAATCACCCCAATAAAATACCTTGAATGATAGTTTTTGACTGTCTTACACATAAAGATCCAATTTCTTGCAAGTATGAACACAGAAAGAGCAGGAACTATTATTTTTGAGATAAATGTTACAGTTCAAATGTCACAGACTATATTACAGACATTCACAACTGGCTCTGAGATTTAGGGAAAAAACCCAACTTACACTATTGTATGAAGGTTGCCAATGATCACAGTGCTAATGACCATGAGAGAAATATGAGTTGTTTTTTTTTAAAGCATCATTATCTAGTGGCCTTGAGTGCTAATCAAAACAAGGACTATAATGCCTGCTTTAATGGGGTTTGTCTCAGTAATGCTCCTAAATGGAATAAATGATATTAAATCCAGACAAGCTACAAAGAGAGACAAATGGCAAAACAATACACTGAAAACTTAAAGATTCTTTTAATCTGTTATTAACTGGGTTACCATCCATGACAGTCATAGCTAACTGTGGTTTTGTAATCCATTTGCTGAATTGTACAACTGAAATAGAAATGCTGTCCTTCTGTTTAAAACAACAGACTAAATAAGGCCCAAATCAACACACAAAATGGCTTGGCAAAGACTATACTAGAACAGGCTGCATGTCTATTTTCTTTAAAATTCAGGAAAGCAGCTCCTCTGGAGTTTTTTCTCGAAGTGGAGGAATCAGACCCCACTGAGTTAGAGGTAATGCTGCACATAAGCTGAGCATCTGTGCACCACAAGAAGGATGCCCTGGGAAGACAAAGGGTCCCACAGCCTCCCTCACTGACCAGTGCAGCAGGGACAGACACTGATACCCATAGGCTTTGGGTCATCCTCCTAATGGTGACAGGAAGAGGCACTGAATGCCAGGAAGATGAAGTAATCATCATCCTCCTCCACCTTGTTCCTTTGGCCTTGCTCATCCCTCCTCTGCATATGCGGACCAAATGCAGACATGCTGAATTTCTTCAGCTTGATAGCTCAGAGGATCAGTTATATTTGAGTTCTTCAAAAGCAAGTAAATTCCTATCATGCATCTGTATTTCTCCCCCTGTGATGGGAGGATGTGTGGCAGCTGAGGGGGAATGCAGGCTACAGCATTTTGAGCAGATCTTTCAGGAAGAGGTGACGATTTACTGATTTACGACAGCCAAGGTATAAAGGCAGTGACACTTTTATGTTCGTTTACATGCAAGAGTGAAATATTTCCAGGGGGTCCAGTTTTAAAAGGATGGATTAGCTCTTTGTTTGTGGTGTACATAAGTAGGATCATGCATCTTATCTTGAATACATTTTCAATAAAGATCTTTATAAACTGAAGCTGTAGCTTATGAAACATAAAATTCATTCTGTAATTAGTGTGTTCCCCCCAGTATTACAGAGAAAAAATTCCTATGGTTTTATTGCTTTTGTAAAATGCTTGTTCTCCAGCTCTGAAGGGACTGCCAAAGGTCAGAGGTGTTGCATATACATGATTTATGAAGTCCTCTGGGATGAGATGTGCTGTGTAAATATAAAATATTATTACAGCATACTCTCATTAATTCATGTACACTGAAATGGAATTGGCTGTGCCATGAGAAAAACTAAGAACCCAAGTCAGTCTGATGACAGCAGATTGTCCAAGGCTACTGACAGTCCAAACAGCACAAGGATAAATTAATTTCACAGATATATTTACCTAATGCTGAAAGTTACTGCTATTCATCTGGAACTGGTCATATGTAGATATGAATGTGAAGATTGTTACATAGAAACGACTGAACAGGCAAAGATCATGGTCTGCTCTGTACTATGATGAAAAAGGGGCTTCTGACAATGCTGTAGGCACAGGAGCAGCCCATGTAGCCCATCTACCTTTTGCAGAAACTCCACCTGACACAAGTCTGTTCTCAAGTGTAAATCATGCCAGAGATACTTGGGATGCCGTGGTCCTCACATGCTTTGTGAAGTCACACTCAGATGGCACTTTCAGCCTCAAAATATGCATCCTTTTAACCCCTGCCTTTGATGGAGGCTTCCAAGTTTCTCTTGCAGATTTGAACCTTGTGATTTGTTCACCTCCAGCTATATCTATCCATAGAGGCTTCCTAAAACAACAGTCTCTCAGAGAACTGGGGTGGAATGAGCTGAACTGGACTAGCAGTCCCATTCCCTCTCAGGGAAGCATAAATTACACTCTCAACCCGCTTTTTGGGATTGATTCCAATTCTCTTTTTCTTCTGTCCACAATAGTCTATACTTAACACTGCAATAAATAATCAGTTTGAAGTAGATTTCAAAATATTTTAACAGCTGGAGCAATGACATTCTTACTTGACTTTACTGTAAATGGAAAAATTCCCATTCCCCCCCTCAAAGACAGAGATTGCAAATCATATTCTGAATTATTTTCAAAACCTTGGCCAAAAGATATCATCAGCACAGCCTGTTCCTCTTCAGATTATTATTCCCACTCTCACAGATTCTTTTATCTAACTCTCTTCTGCCCCAAAGTTTACAATCTCCTTCCAAAAATTTCTCAGCTGCACTTCCCGTCTCTTAAATTCCCTCTCTCTCATCAGCTTTCAAATAATGTGACTTACTTTTAGAAAAATGATGCTGTGAATTTAGCACTACAGAGTAATCTGTTTCTACATTTTTCCCTGTGCTAAAACACAGAATCTAATATTAAATCCTTTTTTTTTTTCAAAGGCACAATGCAGCTTCTTTAGCAAAAGTATATGAACTTCCTGCTCATAAAGGAAAAAAAAATTAAGTTCTTACTTTTGACTGTTTTAATGCTTTCCCATGAAAATTGATACATCAGTCTGGGAGATAAAGGAAATTTAGATTATCTGTATTCAAGAGAATAATTAAAAGAAGTTATTGCACAAAATGATTAGATTTTCTAGCAACACAAGTCTGATTCTGTGATAATGTTAAAGTTATTTTCATCTACGCAGAACACTTCTCATCCACACAATAGGGGCTCTTAATTTCCTCTGCACTGAAAAAAAAGCCATTGTATTTTCTCTTCACTGGTGAAGTTTAATATTCAATTTCTTCTACTTTCTTTAGATAATTAAATAGATAGATTTGCTCATTTGGCTATAGCTAAACTGCTGTAGTAGTGGCAGACAATGACACTTTTAAGGCTACGCTATACATGATTAATCTTTGCTCCAACTGAGAGCATTTATCATCTGGGGGCTACTCTTCCTGTTTGTCTTTTCCTTGTGTTTTCAGTTCTCCTTTCCTATCAAGGAGAACAACAAAAATCATTATGGGTTTTTAACCTAAGGAATGACATTTTTAGCTCTGAGGCCTATGTGTAAATGTAAATTTCCAGCTGTTAGAACAAAGAAATACCAAATGTGAGGCAGATGTTAATGCATTATCCATTGTTGATAATACAAGCAAAAATCAACCTTGAAAAATCCCTCAGCTATTCCAGTAATGAAAGCTTACTCGCTTGGGTATTTTCATGTACCTGTGCCTTCAGAAATAAGATCTAACCAGTTTCTTGCAATCCATGGAGTCTAGACAAATCCTCTGTGTTGTTTCTTCCTCTTCTAATATTAACAATTCAAGGGCTAGAATACAGAGCCAATGAAATCATCTCCAGATGTTTCTTCTGCTTAGCGAATACCCAAAGACCATTTACTGCACAATGAAGTCAAGTGGAATCTGGGAGGATTCTGGATCCTACACTGTTTTTCAGGACCACACTCAGTACCAAAAGTTAAACCACGTGTTTGGTTTCTGTCAAGCACCACTTGATCGTTAAGTCTTCACGCACTTATGAAGCCAGTTTAGGCAGAACTCATGAGCAACCACTCTGAGCTCCCTAAGAACTCTGCTTTTCTTTGAATCCACTGGCTGAAAAATCACAGCACACCTGTGAATGCAGTAAGGTGCTTCTTGCTGAACCTAGTATATCTGTTGCTTCTACCATCTTCTAACCCTTGAAAACTTCAGAACTGACTGTCCTGGCACGGTGAACACAACTCATAGTCAGTGGCATGGAAGAGCATGGACATTCAGAGCATACTTACAAGTTTAGGTTTCCCTCCAGAGATTCTCCAGCCTTTGTTTAGCCCTCACCATAGCACATCTCTCATTATCTTATATCTCTCATCTCCCATCATCCTCCCCATAAACTTGGATCCCCATGAATCCTGAAAAGTCCTTCATTCTAGCATTAATACAGCAGCAACTTCCGAATGCCTTGTGTCAGGCACATTTGTGTTTGTAATTCCTTTCACACCAGGCAATTCATTAAGGGCTCTGTTTTGATTATCAAAATGTGTGAACACAATTTTGTATCTCATCTATACAGGGTCACTCTTATGTCAGCTCATTTCTGACTGTGACAGTCTTTTCCCATCCTAAAGGCAAAACAGTGTTTACATTTGGCTAGTTAAAATATTTACATTACACATTCAAATGATGCATTTTCCCAGTGACAGGGCTCTCCCTGGTATTTCCTCCTGTACCTACTATGCAGCGGAAATGATTAAGAAGAGTATTCTGTGTGTCTCTAAACAAGCAGATTAAGGAAACATGCAGCACAGCTGTACTATACTAACACTGCTGGACTTTGTAACATGCATGCAGGCTGTGTGAACTGCCTAGCATGAAAGCCTGTCTTTTAGGAGCCCAAAGCAGAAGAGTTCCACATTTCCTCAACAATTTATTTCAAACAGATTCTTCATTTATTGACAAATTATTTGGTCACTCAGTGTATGAGGTAGAGTAAAACACAGGGCCTGGGAGAGGAGGTGAGAATGGCTCTGTCTGTTGATCGTCAGTCTGCCTGTGGATAAAAGCCTCGAGTGCACTGCAGGGGAATAGACACGATGGGGACTGCCACCCAGACAGAGAAGAGTGTAGAAGAAAAGGTGACACTAAAGCTGGCAGGGGAAGGCCATGAAGTGACAGTATTTCTGGCAATCAGAAAACACCCTGCACACTCCTGTTTTAATGTGACATTACCAAGTTGAATAAAACCCTGCTGGTGATGCTGCACCAAGAGGTCCTCCAGACACACAGCATGAGCCTCTCCCCAAAGGGACAGTTTGAGGTTAGCAGGAGAGAAACCGAAATTCAACACCATTTAAGACATATCTACACTGTAAACCACTGGTTTTGTTCATTTATTTCCTACTACCAAATAAAGGAGAACCATATGCAAGTCTCTCTGGGAAGAAATCAGATAGAGTGGAGCAGACAGACACTTCGTAGCAATGCAAGATTAATTAAAGAACACGCCTAAAGTGTATGCCTTACCTTATAACATCACCCACACAGGTCTTCATACAGGCTTTCCCAGTGAGGAAGCAAAAGCTTCTGGGCTGAAAAAAAGATGAAGCGCTGGTTAAAACATTATCTTAAAACCCCTGCCTGTGCTTATATCCATCCCAAACTCTGCTGCATCTTTTTTGTTTACAGAAACATATACAATAGACTGAAGTTTACTTTGTAAGCAAAAGCTATTTATCTTAAATTGACCCTGCCCATTTAATGTCATATACTCTGAAGGAAATGAGTTATAAAAGTCTCTGTATAAGGGAGGCACGCAACATCTAGCAAACACTCTTTTGTCTGGGATATGTATTTATTCCACTTTTTTAAACTAACAGCAAATGAAACTTTGTTTGCCAGTTAAAACCAATCAGTAAAAGAAAAGTAACAGGGTCTACACCACGATAAGGCGGTGTATTCAAAATAATGAAGAACCAATTTTGATTTAACCTAAAAGCCAGTGTGGAGGGAGTGAGCAGGCTCATAATCTGCCTGCTTGGTGCCCAATCAGCCCCAACGCCAAGGGGCGTGTAGGGATTAATGGGCAGGACACTCCTGCAGAAAGGGGATGCTAGAAATCCCTGGGCTGAGGGGGCCAGGATAAACACAGATTCTGCATTTTGAGCCAGCAGCCAGCAGTCTCAGTTTTAATTCAGTGCTTTGAAACGTGATTTCCTTTGGCCAGCCTCGGGAATACAGAATTTGCAGCTCCCAGCCTTTGGCTGGCCAGCTCACAAAGCCCTGTCGTTTTTGGCAGAGGAACGTCCAGGATGATGGGCAGCGGCTGCCGCTGTCACTAGCAGGATGTTTTCTGGAGTTTCTCCTACAAGGCAATGTGTTTATTCTTTGAAACAGTTGCTCCCTAAAGATTAAAACTGAACAGAAGCACAAAAGCAGCGTGTGTCCTCTGGGGCTGCTACATGCCATTGGGCAAATAGGAGGTACAAGCTGTGTTCTCCCAAATGGCACAGAACGAACGGCACAGCACTGGCAGAACTGAGTAAAGTTCTGCAGCAGACAAACTGCACTCTCCTCATTTTAACCTCTTCTTAGGAAAAAACCTTTCAAACACCATTTGTGTTATTAAAAGCTCCAGATTTAGAGTTGTGTGGGGAGTCTTCAATGCAGCTGAGCCCGTTCACCCCAAAAGCATGTCAACCCGGGCACAAAAAATGAGCAACAGCTACAAGCCTTGTGCTTTTAAGACCATGTTTGTTATCATCCTCAAAAAGCAGTACACACTTTCAAAAACAGCCTTAACAACCACAAAGAACAGACAGCAATATGAACAGGAAACACTTGGACAAAATATATCTTTACTTAGAAACTTAAAAAATAGCCATTTAAAAACCACTAAAATAGGATTGAAGTACTAAGAGCGCATGAGAAATACTGGCACAACAATGAAAAATCTGTTTGGCACAGTCTATGTAATCACAGTTATTGCAAGGTGGCTAGACAAATAAATGCAACAATGATTTTTCTTTCTGCTGAGGTATGTGCAACAAATGTTATTTTTTTTTTGCCACTCTACAGGATGCATTGTACTCCAGGGAGTACCTTGAGGAGTGAGGCTGTCTCTGCTAATAAGAAGTATTTACCTTGCCTAATGGCTATATATCTATGTATTTCTAATCGCAGAATTAATTTAATATTGCACATAAATAGTAAATTTTGGCTTAAAAAGTAAGATGGAGAAGGAAATTGAATAGTCTTCCTCTGATGGGAACACATACAGATTTTCTTATTACTGGTAATGCAAACTAAGCCCACATAGAGGGGAACAGACAAACTTCAATGACCCTCAGCACGATGCCACCATGAAGCTTTATTCTCCTGCGGAGCACAGAGGACTTCATAACTTTCCTCCCTGTTGTATCACTCTTATTTTAATAAACAACCAAACGGCAGCAACAGCCACTATCTTACGCTACTCTAAAGACAAAAATATTACCTTTGATTAACAAGGACTCCTCATCCTAGACCCAATTTGCACTGTGCAGAAGATAGCAGGAGAAGCTGTTTCAAACCCGCCCCGGGGGTTAATGCAGCTCTGGGAGTTCCTCAGCCGCGTCCCCGGCCGCTCACCGATTCCGTATGCAGGGCGCAGATCCCACCTTCTGCGGCTGCCAGGCGGGCACAGCCTGCGAACAATGCCGCCTCTGTCAGCCCGCACAGGGGCACAAAGACACGCTCATCCGCAGCCCCTCTCCTTTCTTCTTCTTGGAGTGCGGGGTGATGAGAAGGAGCGGGAGAGAAACGCTTACGTGTTTATGATAAGCCAAGCTCAGCTGTGTCCGGGATCGAGACCGTGTCAGGGCACCCGGGCGCCTGGAGAGGAGATGGAATCTGCACTGGCAACAGCACTCCCTGCCTCGCTTCACACATTTTTGTTTCGGATCCGTGGGTGGCTGCATGAGCAAGCAGCCGGAATAGGGGAGGGGTTAGACAAAATGCAATTTAGGATTTGGAAGCCTCGTCTGCCTTTTCGAGAGGAGGAGGAAGAGGCGAAATCGCAGTGCGGTGGCAGAGCAGCGCGCCCTTGCCACCCCGCCTGCTGCCACCTGCCTCTCCAAACTTCCCGGGCCAGCGCCTCTCCCTGCCTGGGCGTGATCCCGGGGACACAGCACAGAGCCAGCAGCTGCTCTCGACCCCCGGTAACCACACTCGAGAGCCCCTGAGCACGCTGGCTGCTCAGTTTAATTTTCAAGGAGGGACGATGCTTCATGATCTTCATGAGCAACTAGAGGAGGAAACAATAAAGGACATCCTCAGCAGATGTTTACAGCTGTCACTAGGCAGAGGAGGAGACAGCACCAGCTTAAATCTCAGTTTTCAAAGCTTTCCTTGGAAATCCAAGAGGCAAAGCCAAAAGCCCTTTTTAACGTCAGATGTCCATAGTTTTCTTGTTTTGAAAGGACTATCATGTGCATGTATTTCATGCAACTTCATCTTTGTTTTCCTTCCTATGAGAAAATGACAAGCAATGTCTGGCTCAAGATGAGACAGTGATGATTCCTGCTGAAACCAATTAGAGTATTACAGTTTAACTCAAATATTCCCAAGCTAAGCTCTACGATAGATGTAAGATGTTGCAACGTTCCTCCACATTAATTATAGCTAAAATCTTCAAACATTGCAAGTGAATGGAACAGCAAGCAACTTTATGTTTTCTTCTTGAAGTAAATACCAAGGGACACAGAGCTCTTGGGTGCAGCACAGCTATGAACTCATTCCAGTCCCTGATGAACCATTGCAGCCTTACAGTATTTTCCCATGCAATTAGTATTAATTGGTGACTTGCTGGCAATCTCCCAGGGGCCCTATCTCACCCTTTTAGCCAGTCCTACCAGATCAATCAGCCTTGAGATGATCATCAGGGCTAGGCAGCCATCCTGCTGCCCCACCTCTCAAGTGCTCTTACATTTTTGGGGACTTCAGCAAGGGTTATCAAAGATACGCCTCTTCCAAATTAATGTATTTGAGTTTGTAAGGTCAGACAGCAAAGTTGGAGGATGACTTCTAGAGGGAATTTATAAGCACTTATTTTTAAAAATATGTTGTTTCAAAGCATTTCACTGAAGCTAAACTCCAAAATAATTTTCAGGAGAACTGAGCAGCCCTGCTCAATTCAGTGTCTGGATAGTAACATACCTGCAAAACTCTGCATCTTGTACTCAAAATTAAGCTGATACAGGCCAGCTGTAAATGAGCAATAATCTCTTCTAGTTTTATTATTTACTAGCAATTCTTAAGGATTTCCTTTTATGTATTAGTAAGATAAAATTTGTCTTAAGAATCTTGTCAAAAGGATTTAAGCAGGTTCAAAAGTGCTTTATAATAGCAGAGCCCCACAACTCCATGACAATAAATAAAATCAAATGTTCTTTGACTGAACAATGCAAACATCTAGAACATATTTCAGAGTAGCTTCCAGCACAAATCTCTTTTTGCAGAATTACATAAGTAATCTCAAACCTTTAAAAACTGGTGCTGAGGTGGTTATTCAAAGTCAAAAGGATGCCTGAAAAGAGAACTGTGCAGGGGTAAGCCTACACACACCACTCAAGATCTAGTAAGGAATGCAACATCTAATGGTAAAATACATTAGGAAACGGCCAGAGGCCAAAAGAACTACTTCAACTAGAACAGGTCAAGTATAACCAAGAGCAATGTCCAACAGGCCAACTTTATTCCTTCTCCTTTTTCTGCTTCTCCTAAGTTTCCAGTCCATGTAAATCAGTGGTCCTCAGTGTTACTCTTCTCATATCACTTTTGTCTGTTACTGTACAACATCTAGAAACCACAACATAACATAAATAGGTGCCTAAAAATGGTGTATTTTGGCTTGGAGGTAGTTAAGAACACTAAAGATGGTTATTTCTCTTGGAAATCTTGAGTCTGGAGTGGAAGAGCCTGCCTGCGCCATCTCATTTCTGCTCTAAGAAGTCTTACCTTTAGATTTTACTTAAGAGATCATGTACCTAGCGTACATAAATGTGAAAGCTAAAACCCAGTCTTTACACTGGTCGACAGATGTAGAGAGATTTATCACTTACATAAAAGTTGCTTATATGACATGGTTTATTGATTTTTTTCTTTGGAGTTACTTCTCTTTCTGAATCTTTGTGATCCTACTTGGTTTTCATATTTTAAAGACCTTACTGTCTATTTTTTCCCACATCTATGGCAAGTAAAGATCCAGATATTATTTGTCAGGGCTCCATGAAAAATGAATACTTTCAGACTATTCTCACAAATACTTTAAAAGTGCAGAAGAAAACCTCACTGTCACTGGTGTAATTTCCCAGCAATTCCATTAACTTGCAGTATCTTTGGATGTACACCATCAATCTGAGATAGCCCTCACCTCTTTCTCACACATCCTTAGCTCTCAAAGTGTATGAAGCCACAAGGATATTACTCAGAGCAGCTTAGGTGGCAGAAGAATTCTGACATTCAGTGGAGGGATGGATGAAGGAACAGCAGAATAAAAGTTTCAGATAACTTCTCCATAAAATCATGCAAGAGGAGGTAGCACAGCACACAGGCAGGGACAGGAAGGTGCCATATGTGTCTTTGGAGGTGTAGAAAAACTATTAGGTTTCTTAGTATGATGCTATTCTGAAAAATCTGGTTTGCCTACAGGATTTTAAAACACACACGTGTTCAGACTCCCACTTTACATTTACAACTGAGAGAAAGAGGGACTCAACATTCAGTTTTCTGAAAACAGAAGGCCAAGAGATTCTTTCTTCAAAGACATATGCCAAGACTTAGTCACTGCCACTCTAATATCCTGATAGCAAATTCAATCTTTACAAATACAAAGCAAACATCTTTAAATAAATTATGAACATCTTTGGCCATACAGATAAGACTTACACTTGTAAATTACTTCTCTAAATAGGTGTTATATCAAATCTCCAATGAGTCCAGGATAGATGTGTTCAGCCTACATTAGGTGATAATGAAACCTGAACCCGAGAGATCTTAGTTAAATTTGTATTAGCTGTTGATGAAAACCAATTTGACAACACTGCTTATTCCAGACTTCCCTCAATTACAGTTTTTCCAGTCAAACCTGTCACTGCTATTCCTTCTTTCCAAGAGCATTACTTTCGGTGACGATTTTATTTGTAGTGTTACGTGGCATTGGTACATGCACCTCACCAGGCCCTTCTGCTTGCCTGAGACAAATGCTGGGTCATACCAGCTCCTCTCCATCTATGGGGAACTAAACACAAAATTACATTTAACCAAGCATCACCTCTGGCTCTGGCTGGGAGCCTGTGAGAGCTGAGAAGTGTGTCTCTCCTGCACATGCTGAAGACAAATACACACCAGACTGCCTCCACTGCTAAGAGGTCTGTATTTCATTTTGAGCTATTGATCAAACTGAAGTATTTTACTTGGACACAGATCATTTGGGTCTGCACTCTCTTCTCAGCTAAAAGCTCTTTAACTCTTGACTAACTCAGGTCATGTGGATTTTCAGTTTGGCATAACTTGCCTGTGTCCAAAGCCCCTTCTCAGAGCAATCAAGTCAAAGCCTTACAAAGATCTACAATGCCTACCAAATCTAAGTCTAATGTCCCATACGACAAAAATGCAAATAATTTTCTTAAATAATTTTTCTTATGAAAGTTGATTTTCAACATTACAGAACTTACAAAATACTATACATCCAGCAAAGTATTTAAGAATAACTAATGTAATTTGCAAATTTATTTCTTACCTGTCTCATAAGCGTTGACATTGGAACTGAAACTTTCACCTCATCTGAGGTGAAAGCATTTGAGCATGGCTCTTCAGTTTCCATTTGTAGTAATCAGAATTTCCAACTGTTTTTTCACCATTTGATAGATTTGGCCTTGTTTCCTCCAAACAAGCCCAAATGTATTCAATCCGTCACAGTCAAGGCTAAATACTTACATATGGCTTCCTAATGTTACTCATTAGGACATAGATGGCTACAAATGTGCTTCCTTCGACTTCAGCTGTCTTTTATTCTTCCCTGCAGCTTGCTCATTTTTGTTAAAAAGGAAGAAAGGAATCGAATTACTACGTTCTCATTTTCCACTCTTCCTAATTTTCAAATTTATGCCATTTATAAGGCTCAACTATTCTATGACAGGAGTTTTTTACACCATTTAACAGGACCAAAATATTGAAGGAACAGAGATTTTTTTTGTTGTTGTTTGTTTAATCCTTTCCTGTATCCACCCACTTTTCCTATTTTCCACTCTTTAATTAAATTTCAGGTCAAAGATCTTTCTGACTCAAGAGATCCAAATGTTTTCAGATTTGGCTAAAAAACTGTGCAAATCCATTATCCTATACTGTCATATTTAACCAGGAAAAACTCACCTGAATTATTTGAATACATGGACAAGACCTGATTATCTAAATCCACCTGCTAAACTAATGCACAAGGGAATACATATTTTTTTTAAAAAATGTCAAATATGATTAGAGTACACACAAAATAATTGATCAGACTATAAGATACCAGTGGGCAGAGGTTCTGGAAATGGAAGTGACACCACTCTAATCAGGAAAACAGCCACCAGAAAATATAAATCTATTTATGAGGATTTAATTTTGAGCTAAGTTCAAGAGACAAAAAATTACATCCTCCTGTTATTTGTTGACAAGCTGCGATAGAGAAGGTTTGTCACTACTTCATCACCATCCATGACTGCTCTGCATCTTGCAATCCAATGGCTGACTTGCATTTCTGACTCCTGATCCTGTCAGACCCGTTTGAATTATCCCAGTTTTTTTGCCATGAGTGGTGGCATCCTACTCAGCAAAAGCACACCAGATAAAACTGTTTGTGCTCAGGAAATTGCATGATATGAAAAGTAATTATTAAGATGTGATTTTCTCTGTACAAGCATTTGCACAAACTGTACAAGTCCTCTTACCACAGCCACTGCCACGTAGAAATTGTGGAAGCACATATAAGTATTGTGGCAGTGATAGAAGTGTCCACAGCATTTATTTATTCATAAAACAAGGAACATCAACACAAAAAAAAACCCCACCCCAAAAACACACCCCCCCACAAAAAAAACCCCAACCCTCTTAAAAACTTTTGTTTAACCACAGTGAATTGAGATAGTGTTAATACTCGAAGTTTAATTTCAGGAAAAACAGGATGGGACGTAAACTGAGAGCTACCCGTTCTTGTTCTCTTTGATTATCACTCTATCTTTCAGAGTGAAAACTGGTTTAAAAATCAGGAAAAACAAGATGGACAACCTTAGACCCAATCCAAACAAAAAGCTAGTTAATTACATCAAGCATTTCTTAATGCAACTAAAGGTGTTTGTGCTGTCCTCCTAAGTACCCACAGGACAGAACAGTGAGCTGGCTGCCCCCGCACCTGCTTCATGGGACACGAGACTAAAATCTATCAATGTTGACCAAAGCTTGACTGATGTATGTGGTACAAAAAAAATAAAATTGTAAGGATCTGCTGACCCCTCAGATTCAAAAAGCTTTTGAAGCAGGTGAGCAACAGATCAGTAAGAGATGGTGTTTTCACCTTCTTTCTGCTGTTGTTGTGTGACTTCATGCTTTTTGCCTGGACTCCACATTACCTGTGAGAGCTCAGACCTGTTTTTTAATCTAATATTGTCCTCCAATACTTTGTTCTCCCTTGTAGATACCTGTCATGGATGGACTGACACATATCTGAAAGCCTTGCCCAAGCTTGGTTCACAAGACTGAACTGAAAGAATGCAGAGGGTAATTGAAAAGGAATTTAAAAGAACAAATCTTTCAAGTGTCTGATAAAGGGAGTCTTATGCAAGGGTGCTGAGAAACTGGGCCCTGCCCCGACTTTAAAGTATACTTTAAACAATCATTGCTGAGAGTGAAATGGCCCAATAAGCCAGAGGTGCCCATCCACCAGGAGATTCCATAAAAGCTCTCCAAGTATCTGCTAATAAAGGCTTTGCCCTGGTCACACAGCAAGGCTCTGACAGCAGCTGATTGGCTTAGTTTTTTAAAGTAACTAATATCAACATAATGAAAGCTATCCTGGGCATCAAGAATACATTCCAGCTAGCAAGCAGAGGCCCAGCTTTTGGCATGCCCCTACTCCACCAGCCTTTGGTACACGACAGCCGCCTGCAAGGGGGACTTGACCCTGCAACATCAAGGCTCTACAGGAGCATGGCTCAATAAAGCAGGCACTGCCAAATGGAAGGTGCTGAGGCAGAGCACCCATGGCCAGATTTCCCCTCCATTTTGCTGGGTGAGTTTGCAGACAGCTGTCTTTTGGGTGCCACCACCTACCAGCCTCCTCCTGTGCATGGGAGGTGACATGTGGAGTGGGCTGATGGATGGAGAGTGCAGAGCATCACTGCTCTGACCAGTGTCCCAACAAGGAGGACTCCCCAGAAAATCTGTATGTCTCTCTTTTGAGAAGGATCTTTTAAATCCCTCTGCCAGTGAGAACTGAATATGACGTTTAAAGGAAACCTGCAGTAACTCGTGGATGGTAAGATTTTTTTTTTTAAACTCTTTAAATGTGACTTCTGCATTTACATGAGTGGCTGAGACAGCCAGAGTGTTAGTGTGCATATTCTCCACCTCCAGACTCCACGCTGGACTAAATGCAGTGGAGAAGACAGTAAACAGAATTTCCTATGCCAGCTCACTGAATTGGGAGAGATGCTAGCACAAAATCCTAAATCCCAGAAATGGGATTTGTTTAATCAAGCAAGCTTTGCCAGAAGATGTAATCACACACCACAGAAGATTACATTAGCCTTTTAGAAAAAAAACCCACACTTAACCAGCTCCTGAAATTCTGCTTTGGTATTTGCATTAAATCCATGCAAATTGTATGGGCTTCAGCATGTGTTTTCTCCCACACCAAAGCAGCCAGATGGACAGCCAGGGATGTGAGAAAAATATTTTCTGCTAAGCCTGAGGGGAGATGAACAAGGAAAGAAGCCCCCATGTGCTTCTCTCCAAGTCCAGTGCATAAATCCCACCCCACCATACTGTGAGCCTACTTTTCACAGAGATCTCTTCCTTTAACTGTGGAGAAGGCAGTGTCCTGGCAGCCAGTGGGCAGTCCTGGCTAATCCAGTACTCCTGCCAGCTCCTCAACCACGGCCAGGAAGTGCACTTGGGGTGCTCTGTGCTGTGTTAGAGCAGGAAAAATTCTGGGGGTCCCCATCCTCACTGTCCTGCCATCCAGCAAGGCCCTGGGAAGAGGGGTCACCCTGTGACATAGCCATCAGTTACTGCAACACATAAAGTGTCATTGTAGAAACAGCTTTTGTTCCACTAAAATTCATCTGCACGAGCTTGCTTCCTTCCTAACAGTTGTTAATGGATTTCATTACAGTTTTTCTCCTTTTTCGTGTACATTCCTCCCTCCATGAGGAAGGCATGTGAGCAGCTGCAGCCAGCTGTGAGCTTCCCCACTGGGACCCTGACTGCTGCCTCTGAGACACCAGTGACAGTCCCGTGATGATGGAGAGAATCTTAACTGCACATGAGATTGCTTGCTGCTGCCGTGGGAATCTGGGCAGCAAAGTGCTGCTCACATTCCAGCCAGGGACAAGATGAGTGTGCCTTACACACTGCAAGAAGAAGCACTTCATTTGAATTCAGCAGGGCAGCAGAAACAAATTCATCATGTAGAACGTTTAGGAAAGCCTCACCCCCTCTGAAGTGTTTCTGGAATAATGTTCAGCAATGGTAATTGTACCCTCCCCACCTTTGCTTTTAATAACTGAGGAAGGGAAAGACAAAACATTCATTCTCTTTTTCTTAAAATCCAATTTTTAGGTGGCTGTTAGCATCCTCTCTGGATCAGATATCAGAATTCACCGTGAGTCAAAGCCGGAACATCTTTGCTTGGACAAATCTCCTAGGAACATCAGCCTGGAAAGCATGCCCTGGGAAATAAATCAGTAGTTCCTGACATCTCAGGATCAATAACCCCAACTAATGTGGATCTCCTCATTGTTTCACTTTCCTAATTTTATGGAACACAAAGAAAGTACACTCAAATAAGGGTATTTCACATGTGCATGTCCAGTATGTCACATGTACAGCCACTTCAAAACTAAACCCCAGATGTTAAGAATGTGAAATACCAGACATATAGAGATATTCTCCAAATGATCCAATTGGGACAGAGATATAACTGGGCTGGCAGATACACTTTCAAAAATTACAGGTCTTGTACACACAGAGAAATCCCCTTGCCTCTCTCCAGCAAGCAGCTTTTACTGCTTGGTTAGGTTGTTTTTAAGTTCAGTCTTTCAATTAATTCCAAATCCTGATAAAATAAAACTTAGTTTGCTTGATCATAAGCTCATAAAACACAAGAAGAGCTTAATGCAAAAATGTGAATGAGTTAAGCAGTCATTCAGCTATTTGTTCATTTAAACAGGAGCATTCTTTGCAGTAATTTAATGTTGTCAAACAGACACAGGCAGCATCAAATGCTTTCGCTTTTATGTTGCTCCTCACTGATATAATAATATAATAATATATAAATATATAATAATATTTCCAACAGATCATTTAAAAAAAAAAAACACAACAAAAAAACCATTTACCATGCTATTTGGGGGTTTTATAACAATATTTAACAGAGGAGATAGGATAAAAGGATAAGGGCCTGAAGTCACGTCTCCAGGCAAAGTACATACGTACTACCCACTATAAACTATGTGCAAAACCACTGTTCATGGACACAAAGACAAAACTAGTCAAGGTCTGCTGTCACCTGTGGCTGCCTTCTCTGACCTCTGCTCCAAGCCCCTGTTCTTCAGCCACGCCTTTGCTGCATCCCTGTCCTTCCCCTGCAGCTCCAGCTGCTCTCCCCTAACAGCGTTATCAGTACGTCTCACAGCACTGCCCATTGCCTGCTTGGTTCATCACTGAATCAACACAACATAAATGCCCAGGCACACCGAAGCACTGCTACATTAATGCTTCATCTATGCTGCAGAAGCATCATTTACAATGCCTAGAAAATTGTTTTAGAAGACCCTGCTTCTGTTCTTGCAGCACTCTAGTGAGGAAGTGGTTAAAACAAAGGTAAAAAAATCACAGCAAGTTATCTGAAAGTCTGTATTCCCATCATGTTTGCCACTTCCAATGCTACTTTTTTTCTATACAAGTCTTTGTGCATTTGCTGTTAAAATCATTAGGAGGGCTCTGGCTTTCTGCAGGTGGAAAAGGCCAGAAGATGATCTTGTGTGCAGGAGCAACACCTCTTCACCCACCATGAGCCTGCAGTGCTACATCAGTCCTTTATTTCTCCAGACATGCCTGCTTAGAAAGAAGCTTTTACAGGAGTTATTTTGAATACATTCCGTCCCATGCAAGCATGCAACCAAAGAAGTTTAAACACTGCTCTTGACATAGTCTTTTTCAACACACATGGGAATTCACAGGAACCATTTGTCTTTCACATTTGTGGTTTCAGCTTTACAATTTCCATTTGCTCAAGACATCTTGTCACATCTCATTCTTATTTTAGTGCTAGCTAACTTAAAAGAGTTACAGAGATGATCATTTTGACTCAGTATCATCTTCCTATCTTCAATTTGCCTTAACATAAAGAAGACAAAAAAACCAGCCTTACCCCTCCATATAATTTTAGGTTCTCACTAATAGTGTCTGAAGGGAGGATACATGTGTGAGAACAAAACAGAGCTGCACACATGCAAGGGGAAGGATTCCTACCACTGCTAAGAGTCCATCTTCTGCGTTTTCCTGACTTGGCAGTACACTAGAGACACTCTGAAACAGTGACAATGAGCAAACAATTCCCTTTAAAAAAGCCTTGTAAAGAAGTATTTGATAGTGTTAAAGTTTTTGTCTCTTAAACATGCAATTCTCTAGTGAAAGCAGATAAGGTTAAGTAAAGTACTGGAAAATGAAGTGGCTTAGGATTATACACAGCCAGTTGGGTTTTCTCTAAAGAAACACTACACAGACCCTTTACAGCCTGTGAAGCTGAGTTTCTAGAAGCCAAAAGAAGCAGCATGGAGTAACTGAAGGCTTGTGTCAAAGGACAGCAGCAGGCAGGACCCCACACAATGGGTCTGCGTTGCAACCGCACTAATACCCTCATTGCATAAAAGGGCAGGAGCAATAAATAGGAATTAAAGGGAAGATTAATTCCCAGTGGGTTTTACAGCTAAGAGGCATATTACTGGGGCAGCAACACCAGCCAGGAAGTTTTGATCCTGTGGGCTGCCTTGGTCACTGCTCCAAACCGGATCTTGACTCTGCAATATCACAAGCAGGACACCTGGTGAACACTACAGATGAGGAGACTGTGGAGAGCTAATGTAGAAAACATATAACAAAGCGTGCTTCGTTCAAATACCCTCATTCATGGCTTTAGCTTTTGAAAGGAACAAAAATAAAAGCGAAGAAATGACACTAGCGACGCTTGCCATCACTTTCAAGAAATGGAATCTACTATACAATCTGAGAAATTATAAATAGAAGAATTCAGGAACGTAGAAAGAATTACATGAATTCAGAGCAAAAATGTGTCTTACAACAAAGCCATGAAGAGAGTAACAAATAGAACTGGCAAAAAATACTGGTACATTCAAAAAAATCAAACTATATAAATAATCAAGTTCGAATTAAAACTACTTAGACTTAGCTATAGGTATGAAAAGAAATACACCTACAAGGAAGAAAATAAAGCAACATGGACTTAAGAAGCAATGTAGCTATGTTAAAATAAAGCCATATTAAATTCTGTGCAAGTTGTGAAAGATTCTTTGCCTTTTTTTTTTTTTTTTTTTAGTAAAATAGTAGAGCTCGCCATCTGTTTGTGGACAGCACACGACAAGAGTCCTGAAATGCTAAAAAAATCTGCACCAGAAACCTCCATGCTCACTCTGATATCCCATAGCACAGCCACACCAAGTTCAGCTCTCCTTATGTCATTTTAAGTGCTTCCAAGCAAACCAAGCAGCTCTGTGCAGAGAGCCGCAGGATCCCTGAAGAGCTCACCTTGTGCTCCTCACAAATCCCAGCACTCAAGGAACAAATCTCCTTTTGGCACTAAGCTCACCTAGAGCCTTAACAGGACCATCCACTGTGTCCTGTAGCCATGGATGTCCCCTTGGGTGTGACCCCACGGTGTGGTGTCTCACAGACAGGCCTGCCGCAGGGGGCTGACTGCTTGGGAGGGTTTGCTGGAGAGGAAACACCAGAATACACAGAGAAACTGAGATAAAAGTTCCTTCCTCATTCTGCCCTGTGCAAGGACCTGAATCTTCAGCTCTTCTGGTGGATTCTCACCTTTGCACTATCTTCTCCACCCTCAGCACTGCTACTGTGAGCACTTCCAGGATGAGGAGGCTGTCACCACATCAATATTCATCAAGGAGATCCTGAAGAAAGTTCATTTATTTTTCAGAATTATTACAGTTAATTGGAAACATCTGCTACAACTATCTGTATGCCAAATCATCCCAATGTACTAGGCAGGAATACCCACTCTGACCTTTCTGGATAGGTTTTGCCAACAGCATCTTTATTGACAAAGAAAAGACACTACTCAGCCAAATGCAGAGTTTAAATTGTCTCTGCTCATTTACACCAAGCAGTAACATATGTTGTGCTATTACAGCTGTGAAAGGTATTTTCATCCCCATGTTGGCTTTTAACTGCTTTCTTGCAGTGAGCCAGGTCAAAGAGTTTCAGGAACAGCACTCCCCTCTGACACCCAGTAGCATCCCAAACCTATCAGAGTGCTGCAGTGAGAATATCCAAGCAATCAACATTTTACATTTGTATTGAGATTAATGCCAATAGATTACAAGAATGTAAGTACACTATTTAATGTAATGTGAATGCTGAATATTTGTTGAAGTATGTATGTGGATAAAGGATAGCTATTTGAATGTCCAGTGGCAAAACACTCCTGTGGGGATAGAATGCAGCCTAAATATGAAGTATTTGCAAATTCCAAAAAATATTCACCGAGACCTAGTGAAAATCTCAGCTGGAACTTGCAAACATAGAATTTCTAAACAGGTTGTCAATCATAATGAAAAATGCATGTGCAGACTGGACTTCTAAGTATTATTAGCCTTCTGTCTAAATCCATTGTAATTTTGTTTTTAATAGGGCGAAATGTGAGGCATGATCATTTTTAGTAAAAAGATTCTGTCAAAATTGTGAATTATTAATGGAAATCACAATGTCAAATCTATTTTCTTAAGGAAAAAGATGAACAAGACATTCATATTAAAGAGTGAAGCATGGTTGTGCCTCTGATGAAGTGAGATGAATGTTTATATTATAGATCTTACCCATAACAGCTGGAGACTTTTTACTGTCTGTATGAGGTATCATGATGGAAAAATTTGTTAAAAAGATAAGGAGTAATAACTCGGAACCTCCAAAGACATCTTTGAAGCAGATGCTCTTCCCTGAGATGTCAGATGAGAAAACCTTACTCAGGGAGAGAAAAAAAAACCCACAAAAAACCCAGTGATAGTTTAAGCCAGATTTTTTTTTAAAAATTACATTACTATGGGTAAAATTTTTACACAGATGGCCACTATGAATTCTCATCCTAAACCAGATTAGAAATAGATTTTCTTTTTACACAAACAACAGAAATCATTTTTCTGTAATATAATCCTCTTAGGTCCTTGCCTACCCCAAGGGTAAGAAGAACCACAAATTTCTTGTTTAAGAGTGTGGGAACGTACAATTGTTTGTTGACACCATTAAGAAGTTTCAAATTATGGTGAAAGAACTTGTATGCACCAACAGACAATAAAAATGAACTGAGAAAAGCAAGAAGACCATGTAATGTCTGGATACGTATTTTCAATTGGCAGAATTGTAATGCTGATAGTAATAATGCAAAAATAATAATGCCTCTGACTGAAAGAGCAAGTATTCCCTTATTGCCTAGAACAGAATAGTTCCCACACTATATTATAACTGGAGCAATAATTAGGATGTGAACTTCTGGTCCAGTTCTCTTCCTTCTATGTAATAAGGTTATAAGGACATTCACCACTTCATCTCATGAGTTTGAACAAACTGGTTTGTATTGTTTTTCTGCCTTCCTCAAGAAGAGACAGTGATAAGGCAGGCAATGATTAACAGTGAATATCTAGAGATATTAAGTGAATAAACCCGTGGATCTCGGTGTTCAGGTTAAAGTTCAATGCCAGTTAAGAAGCGTTCTTGAACCCTCATGATACTGCTATATAAAAATAATACAACTGCTCTGCAATTTTAAGGCATAATCAAGTAGAAAATTATAGAGTGAAGTGTATGGTCCCTGAGCACATTCATAGGTCTTCATGCCTTGAAATATAAAATCCTTCCACTCATTTGGACTGTGAAGCAGCTTTTTCCTCAGAGAAGCAGTGGACAGTGCCACAGCTTCCTCTGTCCCCTTGGGGAAAGCCCTGATCAAACTTCTCTGGATTCATTGCAGAAATACAGAAGCTGTATTCACAGGGAAGTGGGAGATGTGCCATTTCTGTTGGTATTAAACAGAACTAGATGACAGAGAGAAAAATCACACATTCTTGTCTGTAACATCAAGTCACTCTTGATTCTCATGTTTGTTGGCTTGCCATGCTGCACGTCTGACACAAAAGACAATCCTACTTTCACAGCACAGTAAATCAGCAAGTAAAATTCTTGGAAAAACAGCACTGAAATCTGTCCAATACTTTCCTAAAAATGCATATTAAATCTGCTTCAGCCATGGGAACTTGATTAATGTGTTTAATATATTTGGAAGAAATAATCATTCATATCAAGGGTAAACAATGCAATCATGGAAAATGGGTGAGAATAATATGAAGAGAGAGGGGAAAAAAAAGAAGCAGATGCTTCAGAATATAATCCCACTACTGATAACTGTTGCCATGGCTAATCCAAAAAGCAATATGCCCTAAGTGGAGTAAATTATCTCCACTGTGTGATAGTTAAGGCAAAATGAGTATTAGCATATGAATAAATGAAACTAATGGCTGGATTTTCTGTGAAATCTTAAATTCTGCTTTTTCAAGATTAGGGAGACCAGAAATAGTGACACATGCTTTCTCTTGAAATCCACACAGCCCAACAAACCTCAGAGGAACACGTGCGAGGAGGGAAGATGAGCAGCCACAAGAGTGGGGAAGAAGCAGCACCTGCTCTGACCCAACGCAAGCACCACAAGCTCAGCTGCAGGCTGATCCTGGGGCCCAGCAAACCACCCACCCACCACATCCTCCTCTGACACTCGAGCTCCCTCCTCAGCGCACCAAGGTCCCCTCTCAATGGCAGTACCCAAGCAGCAGAGAATCCATGCTTTGGCCAGAGCACAGTGACGGTACCCAAGGGTCCCTGTACATGCCTGCCCATGAGCTCTGCTGGCAGGAGACACAGCAGAGCTCATGCTTACCCACGGTGTGCCCAGCATGGGAAGCCAATTAGACCAAACAATCAGTTTAAGAGCTCCAGCCTGCCATTGGGAACTGCAAAAATGTGGGATGTGGTGCTTACCTCACCATCAGGACACATCTCTCTCTTGTCTTCCAAGAGCAAAACTTACGTGCTGCAAAAAGGGATTTTTTCTATTTCTCTGCAGGCAGGCCAATATTTAGATTGTGCTTAAGAGCAGTGATGGCTGATCATCCAAAGAGGAGCAGAAACTCCTCACATTCCCACAGCAGCAAAGGGCCTGGGATAAGCAGATGTGACTGACAACCATCCCTCCAGGAGCTGCAGAGTTTGCTCTTCTCGTAAGTCTCCCCCTTTCCTGCTGTGCTGCAGCTGCGCGCACAAGAACACATCATCCTTCCCGCTGCTCGCAGTGCACAGACACAGACACCACTGGGGAATGCTTCAAACACATGGAAGCAGCCAGCAATTTAATTAAAGCATCCACACACAGAGACGCACATCCCATTCCTCATGAGAAACACCTCAAATAAATACAGGAGCACAGGACTGCAAGGAAACTCACAAGGCCCTTCTATGAACTCCATGATGCTCCATCCTAAAGCTGCTCTTTATTTTTACCTCTGCTACAGCTGGAAAAGCCTGTTAACAAACCTCAAAGATAATCAGGGACTGTTTTTTATTGCCTGGCCTCACTTTACCCAGAGTAAAAAGCATGGCCTTGCACTTTGCACCATTGCATTTCATGCCATTTCTATTACACCAACTCAGAAGAAAACAATGCTGAGATCCTCTTCTGAAATGCCAGTGACTCTTACCTTTGAGTCACCTATAAATTCATAAGAATTCTGTCACCTGTCAAATTCATGAACATACTACTGCTTATTTATGACAATGATACAAAAATATTAAACATGTTTCATCTCCATTGAGGAATTTAATTAGAAGATTCCCTTTGGCCCAACACTCCCATTTTAAGACTAATATTGACATCTCTTTATTCCATTCTCTGCATATTTAGAATTTCTTCTATAAATCTTTCTCTCTTGCCATTCTGATAGATCTCCATGTGGATACCACATTCAAATTCTTTATCAAGACTGAGATGAATCACATCTATTGCTTTTATTTAGCAACAGAACTGAGTAAAATGGAACAGCTAACCTTGGCACAAAAATATTTATTAATAATTTTTTATTTTATTCCATTTTCCATTAGCTTCCCTGACTCTATTATGTTGTTCAACATTCGTTCTAAAATATTATGTATTCTAGAGGTTGGCCGAACAGGCTGTTATTTCCCCAAATCCACTTCCCCTGGCACCATCTCAAAATCTGAAGTTTACACTTTGTATTTCTCATTCTCATGCCCCACTGTTCAATATATTCTTCAGAAAGTCCACAATCTCATGTAACAAAAAATGGCTTTCCAGGGAGGAGCAAAAATGCTTTTTAGAAGTAAAATCTGACAACCTCTCTCTGCAAGCCTCTGGAAAAGAAGTGATGGATATTGTTTCTCTGCCTTGTCCCTGAAACTGCACCGCTGTTTTAATGTTGCACTACACTGGTTTTCTTCAATAGCTAAAATGGGAAACGTGATTCCTATTAAAGAGGCCTCCCAAATCAAACCTAAAATCAAATACCTCCCCATTACTTAATTTAATAGGTTAAAAGGTCAAGAGCCTCTTCAGTACCAAAGTACTTGTCCAATTCTCAACAGGAAATTTAATATCTGTCATCTGGAGCAAATGTGTATAATGCAAATGGCATTCAGAAACTCCACTGCACTTTGAAACTAAACCCACTTTTTGCAGCTACTGCTTTAAACATCATCAGAGTCTGGAAATGAAACAAAGCCTTGTCTCACTGACATATTCCTGCATTAACATGAACTCCAACAAGTGAGTTTAAATGGGTCTGGCCACCAACTGTGGAACTCTGATGTACATTCCACTGTACACTAGTTTACAACCTAATTAACAGCTCTGCAAATATTCCAGATATCTGCTAATATTATGCACAAAGACGTAATTAGAAGTGTGTGTGAACACAGATATGTTTGAATAAAAAGAGAACTAATGCACAGCTCCAACTGATATTGTTATTAACTCGTTCTCAGTGGCGGTATCACACACCGGGTTAGTGTAAGGTTAATGCATACCCCACACTGTGACCTTTCAGACTGAATTTAATTGCATCCCTACCAACGATATAGCAAAATGATAAGGTGCATCCTGATTGATTTTCTTCCTTGCAGACCACAAGAGCTCATTTCAACCAAATCCTGCCATTAAATTTACAGCACAACTGAATAGGAGTTTTAAATTATATACACCCTAATCTAATATTTGAAACTGTTGTATCAAAGACTCTCTCCATTATAAGCTGCAAAATCCCTATTTGCCTCTTCTGTAAACCCGTTACACTATGTACAGCATTATCCTTCAATTGTTAGTGTGCTTAAAATGTGTGTCTAACACTGTCAGAGCCATGCTGTCAAGCGTTAAAGAGCACTTTTAGGCATTCTGCCCCTGTAATCCTTGGGGACTTCAGAAACTACAAGTCAGGGGAAAATCAAAGTAAAGAGAAAAGACAGGTAGATCATCATGGACCTAAGTGCAATGTAATTTCATGACAGACATTTCTACTCTGCATGCACAACACATTTAGGTTCTACAAGAATTTACTATCCCTACTTCAGTAAAGCTGGGACGAGTATCTTTGTTAACATACCAGTGCACTACCTGAACTGGAAAATTTTGCCAGAATATTTTATAGACTGTGATTACTGTATAAACTATTATATGCCTCATTATAACAGGGTTTATTTAAGACTTAGTGTCTTCTGTTTGTTAACAACTTAGATGTTTTGTGAATTTTTCGTTGTTCTTCAAAACAAATTTTTGGTGTTATTTTCACATATTAAATACTAAGACTATATCTTGCGTTAAAAATGCCCATGGGAAACTTTGAGATATGTGTCTGTTTTAAGCAGTTTCCACTCACAGTGGATGAAAGTAACAGCCAACCACGCTGGGATTTCAGGGTTTTTTTTTTTAAGGAGGTGATGGCAGGCATATTCTGTTATCACTGTATAAGAGTTTTAGCTATTGCACTCATCATCATGGTCAGAACAGCTCATCTGCATGAAAGTTCTGAAGAGCACTGTGCACAGCTGAACCATCACTTAGATCACTAGCATTTAGAGGAACAGCAACTTGGATGAGACCCAAATTATGTCAGACCTAACGTCTCATTTGCCAGCAAATCATCTGTATCAGAAATTACTTTAAATGACAATGCTAAAGTTGAATTTATCCCATGTTTAACATGCCCATTAGAAGGAAATCCCTCAGTGAGGCTCAGATGCAGGGAATCAAATGACCACGTGGTCATGGCCGCAGCCCACCCTCAGCAATATCCCCGACTTCGATAACCTGCAAATGCTCTGGAGTCAAGGAGGAACTACCCACTCACAAACTCTCACTTTTACAGGTGTTCTATCTTCATGAGTCTCTGATGCACAGTTACTGAGATACTCTGGCCTACTAGAGAATCTGTCACTTTACCATGACTCAATTTTAATTTCACAGCAAGGCCATACCCATGGTATGTACCCATGCTGGAGCCTCCTGAAGCCTTCAACCACCCCCAGCTTCCCTTGGATGACCCTCGGGAAAGAGAACACAGTGGCAGCAGAAGGTTGGGGTGGACCTGAGGCTGGGAGAGTTTTGCAGAGCTTTCAGCAACGTCAGTGCTCTAACAAAGCAACCTCTTGAGAGCCCACTGTGAACCTAAACACCGAATTTCTCATTTAATTCATCAGAATGCAAGTGCAGTGTGAACAACTCCACCAAGGCAAAGACAGAATTAGCCTCATCACACATGCAGCAGCATATGTCTCTTTCAACATGCACTGCAAAATAGATACTGAATGGAAAACAGATGACTTTTAACTTCCTATTCTGTCTACTGGTGAAAAAAAAAAAAATCTCAAAATCCTGCATATCTTCATGTAAATTACTGTATTGTAAAGATAAATATCAAAGTTATACAAGATGATAGATAAGTAGAAAGACCTAAAAGAACAAGGAAGGAATAAAAACACCTACAAAACCTCCAAAGACAAAAAGTAAACAAGTTTATTTGTGTTCCCAGGAAAGTCCAAAGCCAAATATTAGCATTTTTTTCTGGAGGCAACTTTCTGTGTATTGAAAGCCAGCTTAAATAAACGGTTGGCTTTCCTTCTCAGAATATTTGGGGAGTCTGCAAATTTTTTTCTCCTCTGAGAAAATAAACATGAAAAACAAAGCAGGAACAACTTCACACAGGAGTAGTAAAGAAATTCAAATGCCTAGTTAAAATTATAAATGAAATTTTGACCATGAAAAATGCATATGAAATGCTGTCAGGTGGAGTATTTGCCAGCCACTTTCCGAGGAACAATCACAGAAATCTACCTTTGTCGCCTCCTTGTTGATCTCCTTTCCCCACACTTTATTTAGGCATTTTATGTGGCTTTTTAGTTTTATTCCCATATAGTCTTCCCTCTTAGTCTTACCTTAGCCCATTTCCTGCTACATCCCCAGGTTCTTCTTTGGTATCCCAAAATCTCAGTGGAGGACTTGCTGATATCTAACATTAGAGGTTCAGGGTCTCCAGTCAGCTTTAAGCTGCAGTAAATTTTACTACTCTGTAAAGCCTGAAGGGATAGTACTTTTCCTTCCTTGCTAAGTAGTAAACATTTCCCTTCCAGTAGGCAAACAAATTATCTTCTGTTGTTTGTAAAGACACTCCAACAATACACTTGTTTACCTTTAAAAATGTCTTTGTGCTATGCCTAGTCTAGCTCAGGGAACTGAGCCGAAGGTGGTGCAGCTGACATGCAGCAGGCAGGAGTAAATGCCTCAACACCCAGAGAATCTCTGCCCAGCCAACTACACAAACAGTCACTCTGAACCTGAGTTTGGGCTAAGACAGAAGCAGCAAACTGGATCTCAAGACAGTAAGTATCTTTAGTAAGCAAATTAATTTTACTCATCGAGTCAGCAGAAATGTGGTTTTCTGCCCCCAGGGAAGGGTGCAACGTGTACTCATTAATGACTGTTTATTCAGATCAACACTACCGCTGTATAAATTCCCCACCGCCACCACCTTACATGAGGCATTTCATGATCAAAGTATTGAAATCAACACTGCCAAAGCAACATTATTTGAGCAGTCAAGTTAAGCACAGGCACGTTTGAAGGATCAGAACTTAATGAGGTTTTTTTGGTTGTTTTTTTGGCATGAATACAACAAACACTTCAACACAAACATAACTCTGCCCATGAGAAGTACAGAGGTCTGCTCATGCAATTAGCATCTACAAGCACAAATAACTATTTGTGAGAATCAAACAAATCATTCAATATTATTAATTTATTTCATAAATAGACTAATTACTTCTGAAATAGCTGCTTTCCCAAACAACGTGGCTGATATGTAATCTGTAACCTTCATTTACCAGTTTTCATTTAAACGAATCTTACAAATGTGACCCAGCTTCATTAAAACCAACAAATGTTGCACAAATCATTGCACATGGATTCATCCAAATGAAAACCAGTCTACTGCTGACAAAAAGGCTGAGAGCAAACTAGTAGCTCTGTAGTGGTCACCACAACCTCAGCTGTGTGATGTGCATCAGCATACACCTTAGAAAATGTAAAGCCTGCTAACTCACAGGGTCCTTCTGAAAATGTGAACACATCCACTGCTCACACTGCTCTGTTTAAAAGCTGGTTCCAAATTTAGCAAATGCAGTTTGAAACTGAAGGTGACTGAAATGTTTTGCACTACTAAGTGACTTGCTACGAAAGCTGACGTTAAAAGTATTTCCCAGATGTGGGTTAAGATTTCCACAGAGAGAGCAGGTGAAAGGGAGAGAGCTGTGGGCTCCTGACCAAAAGCCACTGACAGCCTGCATTAAACAGCATTTGCTCAGGATGTGTCTCACAAGAGACCTGAGGCTGGGCTCCTGTTGCTACAGGAAAGTGGCTGGCCAAAATACACTTGGCTGCTCTGGCAAGAGTTTCTCTCCATATTGTTTCATTAACGTTTCCAGAACGTCCAGTTTTGCTCCTGTATGAAAATACAGAACTCTCACTTTGCACCAAAATAAACTGTGGGGTTTGACTGGTCACAGCCACACACTTCCAGTGCATCTCCTATCGGTGCACAAAAAAACTTAATATGAACTTTTCATAACATTTAGTAAGAAAACTTACATAAATGTCTCCTCCAAACTCTGATTAGTACCTGCTGCACTTAGATTATTTTTGGTTTTTTCTGTGCATTTTCCACATTCAGAAACATTTTTATGGTTTTAAGGTTTTTTATGGCATCAATAAGCTACATGAGGAATGAGACAGACAAAGCCAAAATGTAACACAATAGGTCTCTAAAATAAGCTATAATGTTGTCATTACCAGACAGTAACTACAGAAACATCATGGAAATAATACAGGCAATAAATTGAAGCTATGTGAATATTTATTTTTATTTTCAAGACAACTCCTGAAATTATGAGATCAATTTGGCCTTTTTTTCCTCTCATCACTTTTCAAACTTGTCAGAAGGAAGTGTAAAAACACTGCAATCAATACTCTCTCTCTTGCTAGCCTGGATTAATAGATTTATGTTAATTGCAGACATCTACATAAAAATACCTCCTAGTATTCTTCTTCCACAGGACTTCTACTGGGGATAAAATTCTGACCACACGAATAAAGTAACAAGAATTTTTTTTACCATTTTTTTTAAAAAAAAAAAGGGAAAACTTCCTCTTGTAGCACACTTTCGGCAAATGCCACGAAAAGGTCTGGTTGCTTCCCAAGGCTTTTATCTTGCTATCATGCAGCAGCTCCTGCCTGAAACAAGTGACCCTGGGGAGACTCTGAGGGAATGGGGATCACTCATCTTCTAAACAGTCTCCTCACATCATGCTTTTTCATACTCTATTTCCTTCCAGTCTGGACTGCATGAAGCATCAAACCTCTGCAGCTCCAGCTAATGGTATGGGATGTCTCAGCTCCTGAAAGGCCCACACTTCTCAGTGGACAGGACAGCAGGACACTTGCTCCCCCTGAGACCTGCTCAGGCTGGTGGAGTGGTGCTCAACTTCACCTCAGCTCTCTGAACATCCAACAGTGAAACAACAGAAAAACAACTAGCCAGCATGGATCACTCACAGCTTTCAGACAGGGAGAAAACCAACAAGAAAAAGCCTTAGCCAATGGATGGAGTTTCTGTGGCTTCTGACATTTCTTTCAACAGCATGAACTAAGACCCAGTAAGCATCAAGTGAAGAATGAGTTGTCCTGGCTAAGCACTGAGCTTAGGTAGTGGGATAGAAAATAACAAGAAAAATCGCTGAAAATGCAGCATCTGTTGACATTTTCCAGCATGCACTGACCTTTCCAGTACCATTTGGCTTTGCAGCACAATTACAGTTTCAGCTCTATGTATTGATAAGATCCTCATTATCTGAATTCTATCAAAATCTTTACTCTTCTCAAGAGAGCATTGAAAAATGTCTGTCTGAAAAAATATTCAGTTCAGTGACACCAAAAAGACCCCCACCAGCTGCTGGGGTTAATTGTTCACACCACTGGACTGTAACCTATCCAGGTAAGCAGGGGGAAGAGGCTGATAACTAACATGAGGATGATTCCTCATGACAGTGACAATAGAAGGTGGATAAAGAGCACAGAATGCAATATTCAAAGACAGAGCCTAGAAAATGACCCTTGCAATCACAAGCTCACCTGTAATCCAGAAATCATTTCATGGTACATGCGAAGAGTCCAAGTTAATTTGTCACTCTGACCTCAGAACCCCACACTGTTCCTAGTTTAAATCAACTTACGAGGTTATAATAGCTAGTTTTGTTTCTAGCCACTAAACCTACAAACTTGCTTTCCTTCACTTCTCCTCCTCCACTTATTTCATATGCAAAGGTAATAGATTTTATAACAGAAATAGGGAAGATCTGCATTAAGTCATGTCTGCTTCAGAATTCAGTTGACTCCCCACCAGCTGGAATCTATTATTTGATTAAAAATGTTGCTGTGCCAGCTGCCGTGCAGCACGTTTCACTATTCTGAATCCAGGTGGAATTAAATCCATACTGAAAATGAAGTCTAGCATGAATCAGCCACTTCTCAATACTAATGCACACCTGGAAAATAAAAGCATTAAAAAATACCACAAACCTAGCCTTCCTAGACCTGGCCACCCCAATTTCTAAAGCAGAAGGTGTTCAGTGGGGAAAATTTCAAATTTCACATATTATAAAGTAGTAATTTCATAAAGCAATGTCCTAATTATACCCTCAGGTTTGTTTTTAAAAGTGATCTCTCTTACCACAAAAACAAACCTAACTCCTCTTCCAACAGAACCAGTCCTGAAATAAAAGACAGTTGCCGAGAGAAAAAAATTAAAAGCTTTTGTATCTCCCTGGCACAGTGAAGTATTTACTTGTGAAGGGTAATTATTAGAGAATGTGCCCAGAGTGAAAAATAATTTATAGTTAAGTCTGTTACTGCTAATTCAGTTAGAAAGATTGTATTGGACGAGAAGCCCATTTAATTTGAGGAGGATTTTGGCCTCTGCAGTTACAGACTGCAGGAATATAAGCCAGGAGTATATACTCTGAATAAGCACTGAAAATGTTGCTTAGCTTCTTGCAGTGCAAGGACATTAAAAGCTTTAAGGCAATTACTTGCAAATGCATACTTACAAGGCCTCTCAATAGAAATACAGCGATGGCATATTGATAGGTCTGATTCTTACTATTCTCTTTCTCTTTTAGCTCAAAGCAAGTTGCAGACTACAGCTTCAGTAGCTCTGAAAAACTCCATTGTCAGCTCTGAAGAAAGTTTTTATTCAGTGGATGTTTGCAGCTTTCTCTGTCCAATGGGTGGTCATAAAGTTAAAATATTTTGATGGCTTCAGACAAGATACAGTCTCTTAATATGCAGACATAAGAACGTGCAGAGGGTAAGGCTGAAAGCTGAAGCCCACATCCATTCCTGGTGGTGTGAAGGCAGAGACAGAGTGCTCTATACTTTATCTAGAAGAACTAGGTAAATATCATGTGGCTGTTTCACTGATTAAACTGATAAACAACAGTCAATCTGAATTCCCAAGTGGCAGTTATGCCATGTACAAAATAGCTCAGAGAATACAGTAGGCTTTAATCACAGCACTGAACATAACTGAGGGGTCAAATCACCGCTGACCCAAGCTGCTGTGACTTGATGTTTGCTGAAACTGAATGGAGGCTCTGAGCAGGGCAGAGAGTACCCAGTGTGAGCACAACAGAGAGTGCCATCGTGATGGGCAGCCTTGCTGACAGTGGCTGCAGGGAAGTGAGTCCCTGCAGCTGGGGCCCCACAGGTACTGAACTCCTCTTCAACCCTGAACATGGATGCCCAATTCTGACTCTCCAGAGAAACAAAAATAAATGAAATTTGTTGCATCTTAGAGATTTTCCTTTCAAATATATTTTAATTTGGTTTGGGAAAGCTTGACCTCATTTTTCTCATTTTGTGGGTTTAAATTATTTCCATTTCCAGATAAATTATACAACTTTCTCAATAAGCAAGAAATGCATTATTTAATCTATTTTTAAAGACTGAGCTTCACGTATTTTAACTTTGCATTCAACATCCTCTTTCACACCAGTACGAAGTATCATAGTGTAGCCCTTTCCTTGCTCAAGCACCAAGTAGAAAGGCAGTATGTGTGCCCACATTGACAAACACCCCATCAATACAGAAGACATGAAAATAATGTTTGTGCACTCCTCCCACTCGCTGGCTTTCCTGGCAGCATAAGCCAGCAACCCCAATGCACCATCATCAAATGAGTCAACTCGCTGTGGATGCACTCCTCCTGTCTGTCCTGCGAAATGGAGATACTGCCCCTGCCAAAGCACAAGCTTCCAACAGCACCTGCTTTACTGGGAGGGAGTAACAGCTCATCCAGAGATACCACAAAGAGGACTTATACCACTGGAAAAGAATTTTAACTTCTCCTGGCTATACTTGTTTCAAGTGTCACAGACAGTGACGTTTAAAATCATGATCCTCATATATCCATAAAAAAGCCATATATTGAGATTTAGCATGATTTCAGGAAGAGAGCACTATATAATAGGAGTACAAGTCCCACATTTGCTAACAGAGGCATTAAAAGAATTGATTAAATGGCAATTACAATATTCCTATCCCACATGGTAACTAAAACTTTATCCCACGCTATACTGGCATGTATTGTGTGTAGGCCTTACATGTCAATAAAAGGAAGCATATGCTTTTAACAGCACACTACAGAGTATACAATCTACAGGAAGGCTATTACACCTCAATAAATATTTGCTGACTAAATGTACTGTCAATTAACATAACCTCTATTGAAATAAAAAAAAGATACTGAAATTTCACTAAATTTTACAAAAAAAACTACTGAGTTGTAACAGCTGTAAAGTATCTTATGTAAAAAAATAAATGTATTTATATATTCCTATTTATATTTCAATACCATTGGTGTAAAATCTGCTGTAAGGGGAGGCGAGGAGGAACCTTTTGTGATTCCAGGGCAAAACCACCCAAATCTGTACAGGCTGATGCTCTCCAAGAGGTAGGGCAACACACAGAGCCCATGACTGCCAAACACACATGCACAAATGTGGCAAAAACCACGGTGCCCTGAAAACACAGCTCCTGATGCCTGCAGTCCTTCCTCAGCCTGCCCTCGCAGCCCAGGCACACACCATGCCCTCAAGTGGAAGCTGGTGGTTTACACAGTGGGACAGGTGAAGGCTCCTATGTTACTAATTTTCTGTGTATTGCCAGCCCATAGGATTGTTGTTCCCTTTCTTCCATAATCTGTAAGGCAAAAAAGTCACCACCACCAAAGGAGACCTGAGAATGTGAGAGGATTAAACTGGTAACATAGGACCTGGCAAAGAGCTCCTTACAGGTACCTGGGAAAACACAGAGTAAATGTGCCACCCATACTCAAACCTCCATTTCCCAAGATCCTGATGTGCAGCAGTGCTGAACATACATCTGCAAATGGAAGCTCCAAGAGATCTGAAATACTAAGGAATGCCACAAGCCCTTCTTTTCTAAAAAAAACCAAAACCATAGAGATATTTGTATTTTAGCTCAGATATTTAATAATTATTAGAAATCTTTAAGAATATGCCTTATTAAGGACATATGCCATCATTTTTCACCTTTACTGTATGACAACATTTGTTTTCTTCACAGGGTGCTGTAAAAAAGTCTGTGACAATTGTGAAGCACTGAGCCATCACAGTTGTATTCTCTTCACTGTGTAATGATAACATAGAATGATAGAACAGCCTGGGTTGGAAAGGACCTTAAAGATGATCTAGTTCCACCCCCCTGCCATGGGCAGGGACACCTTTCACTCCACCAGGTTGCTCAGAGCCCCAACCAACATGGCCTTGGACACTTCCAGGGATGGGGCATCCATGACTTCTCTGGGCAACCTGTTTCATTGTCTCACCCCCTCAGTAAAGATTTTTTTCCTGATATCTAATCTAAACCTACTCTCTTCCAGTTTGAAGCTATTCCTCCTTGTGCTGCTGCTACATGCTCATGTAAAAAATCATTCTGCATCTTTTTTGCAGGCTCCCCTAAGGTACTGGAAGGCCTCAACTAAGTCACCCTGAAGCCTTCTCTTTTACAGGCTTAACAATCCAAATTCTCTCAGCTTCTCCTCCTAGGAAAGGTGCTTCATCTCCCTAATCAACTTGGTGGCCCTTGTGGGGACCTCATCTAGCAGTCTCAGGCAGGGTAGAAGCACACAGGGGGCTGTGCTCAGTGAGAACAAAGTAAGAGAGCTCTCTCCTGGAAAGCCATATTTAAATATTGAAAAAAAAGGTCCAGTAAGTGGATATGGATTGTTGACAAGAAGTAGGAGGAAACAAAGAGACCACATCAGTCAACACAAGAGGCAGTGGCTGTAACACATCACTAACCTACTTTTTAAATGTAGGGATTATGGCAGAGGAGACTCTAAGAAGGGATTTAAAAGGAGAAAATGAGGTTAAGTGTGTTGATGTCTGTCCACAGCTCATCCTTAACTTCAGCATAGCAATGAATAAAGCCTGCAGATGCTGTTTTGAATACACAGCAGGTCAGTGACAAAGCAGTACTGCAAATGAACTGGAGGGCTGTGTGGACGGATGGGCCAGAAGTGCTCTGGATATGAAATCAGACTGCTTCCTTCTACCATTATTATGAGAGAAATACATGAACATTACAGAAACACCCATAAGAAAACATATTTCTTTTAATAGCAGGTTGAACAAGGTCAAATTTCTTTTAACAGCAGGTTTGAACAAGATAAAAGTCACATAAGCTGTATGTGGACCATGCTTGACAGTGGCCTGAAGGATGGCATTGCTTCATGGCCACAGGCATCCCTAGGGCTGGCTCCTAAACATGTCTCAGTCACAGACATCTCTGGAGGAAAAAGAACACCTTACTAAACAGCTTTCATGGTTCATTTTTTAAGATCTGGACATCATTAACTATGTTGGTTATGACAAGGAGTTACTATCTTCTAATGACTTCTAAAATATCTGTATGTAACACCTGGAAACTTCAGCATTCCATAATTAATCTGGTCTTTCAAACTGTCGTGGTTTTAAATCAGTAACTAAAGAAATTACTTATTTCTTGATCAAAATGTAAAAGATTAAGGGGTTTTCTGGAAATTTACTCTAGTGTTCTTATTATTGTAGTTTGTTAATAAACTGTCTTTATTCCTTTTAAGTTTTAAGCCTGTTTTGCTCTTGTTCTAATCCATATCTCACAACAAGAAATAAGTAATTTCTTTAGTTACTGGTTTAAAACCACGACACAAACACTGATTTACAAATGTACTTGTTATTTAATTCTGTTAGAGAATGCCTAAGGTAGCATTTTTTCTGTCACCTCCTTAGCACAGCTATTTACCAAGTTAAAAGAGCAGTGTCTAAGGGGCCCATTAGCAAAAAAAAATAAGGAGCTCAGTAGCAAACCTTGGTCTTAAAACACATTTTCCTCTCAGCAGATGATAATCTCAACAGCAGTGCAGCCTTTTATCCAATTGATCCATGAGATGGACTGGTTTTTGCCATCCTCTTAGTTCACCTCTGAAAATACCTGTTTGTTTGGTAAGGCTAGGTGTTTTACCAAAGATATGTTGACATTGGGTAAACTACTGAAATAAGGAAGTAAAAAATAGAAAATGGCAGCAGACATCATCTTCCCATGTAAGGCCTTTATAACAGCAGTTTACAAATGAACCACTTTTCAGCAAAGCATCAGAAGAAAGCAATTTTAGGAACACAACAGTATCACAAAGTTAAGAAAATCCCTTCTCCTGTGCTGCACTGTACTTATGCAAACCTTACCAACAAAATGCCTGTTAAAAATGTAGACTATCTTTGATTATTTTGCTTAGTGCTCTTCAGTGTGTCCTTTAAAAACTAGTAATCAACACTGGAAAGCAAGCCAGGAGGTAACTTACGAGCTGGCTATGTATCACTGCTACAAATCACAGTAGGTTGGAAAGGCACACCAGTGGGAGTCCCAGCATCCTGACAACACAAATACTGTGGCACATCCAGCCCAGTCTCTCACCCATTGTAAGGAATTCCACCAAGCTGAGCCTGGCTCAGGGAGACCAGCAGTGCTTTCCAGGCTCCACAGGACACAGGGATGACATTCCCACTGACTCCAAGGGAAATGCTATGCTCACACACAGACACAGCTGCTCAGGAAGGAACTCAGGGTGTGTGTGTGTGTGTCAGCCTGAAACTGAGCTCCACTCCACAACTGGGTCCTTATTACACTCAGACTACAGCATCCTGTAAGGTTTCTGTAAGACACAACTCACCATATAATAAAATAAGCCTGCAAAATATGTTAAATGAACCATGTCCCAAGAGTAGCCACCTCCCTACTCTGACTAGAACTGGGCCTGGGCAAACAGCTCTGGTGCACACATCCTCTGCCTGAGTGTCCTGAAGAGCACTCCAGGCTGGTGAAGCAGAAAATGCATCTATTAGTGTACTAGTGCTTTATCTGGGGTGGGTACTCCTCTGCTGTCAGAAGCCAAGAGTTATCTTCCTGACAACAGTAAGGACAGGACTAAATCAAGAAAGGAATTCAGAGAGGCAGAGAAATGCAGTTGAGCTTTTGCTGAACAAACCTCATTAACTGGCTGGCTATCAGCTATCCAAACAGATAAAAGAATTATTATTACAGCTGTAGTTTAACAGTTTGGAAAAAGTGATATTTAAAAGTTCCTACATAACACTGTCACCTGTAATGCTATGCTGTAAATTTGTTATTTAAAACCTACTTGTAAATACCCAGCAACTCTTACAAGTTATTGGCAGCATTCAAAAGTACTGGCAAGAGCAAATAAAAATGCATCCATTTTGGGGAAATTAACTATTCTTATGACTTCATGTTCTCATCAGATAGCAAGCATTAAAAATATCCCCACTGCAATGTGTACAATAGCCCAGAAAAATGCTGAGTTTGCTACACTTTCTTCAGATTGAGTCAACTGAAGTTAGGTTTTAAAATCCATGAAAGTCAGGCATAGTCAAACACTGTAATGCTTTCCCAATGCCATCATATGTCAGAACACTACATGTGAAAGTTCACACATTTGATTTCCCAGAAGACACCACTATTGCCTTCTTTTCTAAACCATATCATGAGAAAAAAAACCAAAACAAATGTGTGCATGTTTCAGACAATCTTACTTCTTGTGGATGGACTCAGATTATGCTGTCCCAGCTGAGTGATTTAAAATTGGATTTATTGTGATTCTTCATGACTGAAGAGGTCAAAGCCTTCCCCAGGGAAAACAACTATAAGGTGTTATGCAGTCCAGTTTAAGGAGTACATGTGAACTTCTTAACTTCACAAGGTTAATGTGTGTCTTGGTTTCACTGTAACATCTTATTAACCATCTTATTAACCAAGAGAAAGACAAGAATTTTCATGTCTATAGAGTAGAAATGAATTTTTTTCTTACATTTCCTCTCCCCCCTCCAAATATGCAAAGCAAATTTTTAAATTCCCAATTCAATATATATCAAAGAAGAAAAAGGTTCAAAGTCAAGCCCTAGAAAGTAAAGAAATGCCAGAACAAATTTAGTTCAGCTCCCTTGTGCTTATACATCAAGATGAAATATTTAATTACATGATGACATGCTATTTTTTGACTGCATTATCTGTGTTTTAAAGAACAAGCAACAAATTCCATAGTGGCCTGATTGGACCAGATGTTTAGATGTTCATTGCATTTCAAATATAATATTTCAGTAGTTATTTATCTTATTGAGAGAAGTATTGGTCAGATTTTTTCCCAAGATTACCTGATAGTTTGATTCTTTTTTTAGTAGAAAAAACATTATTGGAAATAAAATATATTTTCCACCAGCAAATACTACTTGATTGCTATGATCTAGTTTTGAATGAACAAAACCAGAACAAATCTCATTTGGCCTGTTGTTTTTTTTTTCAAACAGGTCTATCACAATGACTAACTTATCAAAATATTTGAAATTGCATTCTAAAAATACCAGCTATTTATTATTTTACTCTGCTGCACAGACATCAGTCTAACACTCAATCAGAGTAAGTGGTGATGAATCATGCACATTTTAGAAATGTTTTGGCTCTCTGAATAACATTTGGGTTCTAAATCTTTATTGATAGAAATATCTTACTTCCAATAGAAATTTACATACAAATGTGTAAATCAGGGCTAGAGCATCAAGTCTGTGTTATGGCTAAGGGGTGTCTGGGCTTGGCTAGCTGCCTTCAGTGCCCACTTCCACCTTGGCTCAGATAATTGGAATAAAGATGAATGAAAATGAAAAAAAGGCCTGCAGTTTTAATAGTAACTATTTGTTATTTAAATTTCCCGTTCCACATTAAATGATTGCAAAAATGTGTGCTCAGAATTAAAAGGCTGCTCTTCAGCATCAGTGCATTGATTTCTTGGGGGTCCTTGCAAAGCTTTTCACATTTTTTCTGGACTACAGCTCTACCTCTACCCCTCTAACTGCCTGTCAGACATCATTTCAGCTTTATGAATAAATAATATGATGCCCAGGGGAAACGTTGGGCTAAGACAAAAAAATCAATATGGGTCTAGCACGTATTAGGCAGTTGTTCAGCTGAAGTCTGTCTCAAATATGTGGAGTAATTTTAATAACAAAACAAATTCTTTCTACACTGAGCTCAAAAGAGGGTTATTAAGAAAGCACCACCTCTGTATCACTCTGTATCCTATTTGAAGATTAATAATACTGTTCTAGAATGTGAATAAATATTCTGATTGCAAAGTATTTGTTGATTATTTGACTACAAATTTCAAATATTCACACTACAGAAAAATGGTACCAAGTGGTTTTTTATTCTATTCCTCTTGGAGTGGTGCTGGGGCACATCTGCACTGTAAAGCTGTTATTACAACTGACTTGTTATTTTAAAAATATCTTCCAAAATCGACCTTTTCATTTTTTTTTTTTTTTTCCACAAGACCTGGGATCAGAAGTGAAACAAAAGCAGGGTAAATTAATCATTCATGCAGCTCTGTAATCATCTTAGTTGTTCCTGCAATGTAAGCCTATTTTTGCAGTCACTTCAGTTCCCAGTTCAGTCTGCCACCATGCCCAGATGCAAGCCCGTCACAGGAATATCTGAATCACTCCACTTCTACAGGACCTGTCTAAATAAACAAGCCTAACTCTTGTCATGGAGCAGTTCTTAAATTCCTTTGCATTATGACTGAGAAGGACTGGTTCTGTTAAGTGTACCGTACAGGACGCAGCATTCACTGCAGGAACCGCTGCTCACTTGCTCTCCTGCAGCTTACTGAGGGTGGACAGGCTTGACTCCTGCACTCCTTCTTTCCTTCATCACCAGGAAAGCTTGGGCAGTGCCAGGCAGCAGCACTCAGCCCCTGCACACAGCACATCACTCCCCCTCCCAGTTCACTGATGGCCAGCGGGGCTGAAGGCTCACCCATCCTCGCCCCCACAAAAACGTTGCTTTCCCACCGTGTTCCTTGAAAACGGATCTCAGGTTGGAAAACGATGAGAGATGGATAGGTTAAGGTTATTTTGGGACAAGGGGAGAGCTGCCAGTGCTCCTAGGAGCCCACAGGCAACCCAGGTTCAGCACCATGGCCAGACAAACAGCAAAAACAAAGAGGTGAGGACAAACAAGCAAGCTGCAGTCAGACCCACAGATGACCTCTGAGATCCTTGACTCCAAGTCACCAACATTCAGCTCATGGACATTGCCCTCAAAGGGGGTTTTTCCACCCCCTTGCTGTTATGCAAACCTTTTAGGGCAGATCCTCCCCACGGGAGCTTGCTGACAAGGCGGCTCCTCCTGTTACGTTCAGGATAATGAAAAGCACAAACTTCATGTATTTATGACCATTTCAGACTGATGAGCTGCAGCTGAGTGCCCTTGCCCGGGGGTGCTTTCTCCTGCAGGAGAGCTGGCCATCTGGAAGGGCAGCCTAAGGAAAGCAGAGGGAAAACCTGACATCTGAGGCAAACAAACCCGCAGACATGCAGCAGCTACTACTGATAGTAGCGGAGGTACAAGGTGTCCTGAGGCTCACACCAGCCAGCATGGTGGAGCCCATTAACATCAACACTGACAGAAAATGCTTTTGCCAACTCAAAGGAAGTGAAATGAGGAAGAAAAGAGGGGACTCTTAAGAACAAAGAAACCAAAAAAGAGCAAACAAGAGCCCCCCAACAAACTCAACCTAAAAACAAAGCCCATTAACAAACAAAAAAACCCCACACCTGTCAAGATGAAAATAACCAGGGATGGGACCACTGTGCTATTTAAGATGATTTATTGCTCAAATAAGCCAGATAAGGTATCAGTCTCAAAGGCATGAGATTTGGAGAGATGCAGCAAGTCAGCCATAGCTCAAGGTAGTCATGGGTTTCTTCTTCACACAGCAAAACAGAACATTTTGGTCCAATAGACAGTTAACACAAAACTTGTTTCTACTTAATAACCTATCAACTTTGCCTAATTTTGCCGCACTGCGTCTGCCTTTCAGCCAATAAACTGATAGGTCACGTATGCACACATCTGTAAATCAAACCCTTCAGTGTCAGTAGGAGCTTCCATTTTTCTGTTTCTCACAACACCCACTCCTCAAAACCCACATGGGCAAAAAGGAGAAGCCTGAGGCTGATGCTTGTATGGATTTCTATTGATTCTAAGTACCTACAGCCCCAATCCCCAGGTGCTTGGTGCAAAACAGCCAGAAAGGAAACTGAAAGCAGAACAGTGATTTTCAACACAGGCAAGCTGTCAGCTGTAAGCACCAACCCACGTATCCTGTGCAAAGTCACTCTGAGAGAAGCACCCCTTCATCCCTTCTCCCTTTCTGGCAAAGGCCATGGCCAGGTCCCTGGCAGCACTCCTATGCCAACAGGCCCTTTCCAGCTGGCACCTGGCTCACACATTTTCCTTCAGCCACTGGCCTACACCTCTGCCATGCCAACACCAGGCCAGACAGCTCAGAGAAGAGACACTGGGAATGCAGGCAGACCAGTGAGACACCCAGCCATTGCCACCACAAATGTGGAGCAAACCAGTCCTGCATGTTCTTTGCAAGACTTAAGTTACAGGGGATGACTTGCCAACACCTCTTCTGTCCTGCTGTAGAGGCCTACCCAAGAGACCCCACCCTGCTCTTCACCCCTCACATGTCCCTCATTCCCCTACCACAGTGTATTGGTGTTATATAGAAGCCATTCCTGTGCTTCTAAAAAAATGACTGCACAACATGTATCCTGCCAGCCCCCAGGAGACAGGACCACTTGACCTCGGACACTTGACTCATGATCACTCAACTCGCACGTTGTTATCCTTTTGGTGCTATTTAAATGAATAATTAAGCTTCCAAAAACTGACACTGGCTGTAACCTCTCAATGTTGCGTTTGCAAGCCACAGGAACCTTAGGGTTCCTTGGGGAGCCTCTCAGTGAACCACCAGACCTGCCTGTGTGTGCAGTGCCTGGAGATGTGGTTCCTGACTGGCTGAACAAAGTCCTCAGTTCAGCAATCACCTTTATCACCTGTCACACCTGCCCTCTCCACCTCCATCTGAAGGTACTCCAAACCATACTCATCAAGTGACCCATGGAGGGGTCATTTGTTTTTTGGCAAATCTGCCAGGCTAAAGATTGATAGTATTTCACCACCAACACAGCTGATTTAAAAAGGATATCCTGTCCTCACTTTCCAGCCCCACTCACAGCTTTTTCTGGGCTGTACTATAAATCAGAGAAGTACATCCAGACTTCTGAAGGATCCTAGAACCCAAATAAAACTTTTTTTTTTCAGCTGTAAGGTTCCCAGCTTGTAACTGAAATGATGATTCTCTGGACCTACAGTTGTCCTCCTGGCACTGTATTGCTGTCTAATGCTGATAGAGAATGATTACATGCCATGATAATATCTGTTCACAAGTTCTGATTTCCTCTGCAAGAGTTCAGATGATGCAGGTCCATCAGACACGCTTCAGAGTCATCAACACATTTTTATTGCAAACAGAATTTGCAAAATGATTAGCCACTCAATGGAGAAGAAAGACAACACCCTCAGCTTTCAGATGTGTTTCATTTCCTGATGAGTATCTTTCACAGAAAATGAGAGTTCGGAAGTAAAATGCTTCATCTTTGACAGATTGAAAGGCAAATATCACAGACCTTTAGCTTCCACAAGGTAAAAGACACCAGAAGCATGAGTGGTAACAAATTGATTTTACATTAATTTTATCTCTAAGGTGTCTGTACAAGCTCATGAATTTTTATGTTCATTTTAAAGACAGCTATTCCCAAGAAGCAATGATTCTATGAACCATATTTATGCTGTATTTATTTATGCCTTTCTCATAAGCTCAAAATCTGGAACTGAAGCATCTCTGTCCTTCATAGAGGTAATAAAAAGAGACAGAGAGGGACTCTGAGTACCCACACAAACTCATACAACCAGTCACTGTAGCTTAGGAGGCACCTGGTCAGACAAGCTGTGGTTACCATGTATGTTATCAGAGAAGTGCACTCCATTTTGCAAAGGAAAAGCTAAACCTGTCTAGGGTTTAAAAAATTAACCTTGTCTGAACAATCCAACCTCCCCTTTAGGAAAAGCTAGGAACATGCAGCAGGTCAGTTAGCACTGTGGGGTTACCCTGAAAGATTTTGTTTGCTATACTGTCAATATGAATGAAGTGAAGACCACCTGCTTGGTATGCAGTAGCAAAGCACAGATTCCTCACAAAGTTTCAAGGCTCTTACTGTATTAAAAAAGGGACTTGAAATCTTCCCAGTATTTCTCAACTCAGGCACAATTTGTGTATTACACACAATCAAGTCAAGTCTAGTCTGGTACCATACCACTTACTAGTAACAGCCACCCAGCAAGGGCTGGGACGCCTGGAATTAAAATTAACTTCAGTCCTTGAACTTTATCTTTTGCCAGGTGTTGGAAGACATTATTTAAGAGGCAATGCAATATAAATTTGGTTTTTCTCAAATCTCATCATTCCTCCAGTAAATGAATATAAGCAGGACCAGCCTGCACACTGAAGGCTGGATGTTGCTGGTCTCCACGCAGAGGTACCAGCTTTGCTCTGCAGACTGCACACCCACGCCAACTCCCTAACCACAGCACTCTTTTCTGCACCCAGAGCAGTGGGAGAGCTTTGTAACTTGAACATAAATATGAACCCCCAGCAGTCCATTTTGTTCAGCTGCTGTCCACACCCACGGTGAGCTCATTAGCTCTGCTTCCTAACAGGCTTTGAGACGAGCAAATTGATGTGTAGATCTGCAGCATCTACCACAACTGCTACAGCAGAAACAGCTTTTATCAACTTGGAAAAGTGAGCTAAGACTGATTTCCAATGAGGTGGCCATCACGTTGTTTGAACAAAACACTGACACTGACCAAAGCCACCTTCCTGGGGAAGGAAAGCCTGTGTCAGCACTGCAGGACCCGTGATGCCTCTCACGCAGCTCCAGGAAGAAAACCAACTAAAAGATTGGGATGCTGAGGGATAAGGAACAGCTTTCTGAATGACCACACACAAACCCCTATTCAGCAGATTATACCTTTCAGCTGGGACTGGTACTGGTGCTTCTTCAGACACAAATAGAGGAACTGCATTTTTAAAATGCATCACATCTTTGTTTTATACACACACACTGGCAACCTCACACAGCTCACCCTGGATTCAGAAGCTGTAAACAACAGTTTCTGTAAAAGCTGTAAAGTAGCTGTAAAGTAACATTGCTGCTAACCAGTTTAGTTGCTTAGAACTGGTACCTTCATAAATTACAGGGGTCTTCAGAAAATGAGTTAAAGCCAAGCTGACTACCGCAGGAAACAGAAAGCAGTTGCATAAACAATTACCTTGTAGTCTCTGTAGGGCTTGATGTTCAAGTGAGATACAGTACCGACAAACGATTCCTCCTAGGCAGGAAAAAAAAAAAAATCTTAAAAAAATTCACAAGTTCAAATTCAATTATGCCATACTTTAAGAATATGAAAATATACATTACATTTTCTGGTTCATCAAATTTAAAATCATATCCACCTGAAAAGCACCTGAGGAAAAGGTTTTCTTACTATATTAAAAATACCCAAGTGTAACTAATAGAGTCTTTAATTTCCTTTTTATTATTTTTGTCTGTAAACTATCTTTTGGCTTTTAAAGATCTGATAAAATTAGTCTGGGAATTAGGACATTTTTATTCTCTCACCTATGCAATGTTGCCAGTAATACAAATTTCATACAACAAATCCGAATTAAAGTCTCCTATATGTAAAGTTGGGGTAGTTTATACTCATACAGTGACAGTTTCTTCAGAGAGATTTCTGTAACTGCTTGGGTTTGATAAGTAAAAACTCACTGTCACTTAGCAACTGTACTGGTTTAATATCCAAAGAAAAAGCATCCAGGTCAGTGATGAGAGATTTACCAGAAACAGAGAGAGGTAAAGAGGCTGCAGATTTTCCCTTGGCACCAGCCTTGGAACACATACTTTTGTTTACGGGATGACAGAGGTGCCATATGGTGGCAATTTGTCCTGAAATGCCTACACAATAAAAATGACTAACTCTGGACTTTGTTTTTTCCCCATTGCTTACATGAAATATTAACTAACTTGCTTTGTAAACTGACTTAGTTAGAAGAAAGTATGTTCCATTTCCTGGACACTTATTTCAGATTTAAAGGGTCTTATACTGTTAACTTTGTAGGGGACTAGCTCACTAGGGAATTTAAGACTGGTTTAAACAAAAATTAGAGCAATAAATAAATTAGGCTCTGCAATACTGACCTGTAAGGCTGGGAAACATAATTAACATCAAAGTAAGGAGAAACAGATATAGACTATTTCTGAAGGAATTTGTCATTTCTTCTACACCATTAATTTCCAGAAGCTGCTTAAGAAATCAGAGATACTGTCAGGCTATCTGCTTGTTCAGACCACAGAAGGATATATTGATTCAATTACTTTCTTTTGATGTAAATCCAAATTGAAATCAGTATAAGCACATATTACAACTCAAACTTCATGCAAAAATATATTTTTTCCTTTTTAGTAATCATTAACCAGTTGTTTTGCTCATTCATACCCGTGTGTGTCCCATGTCCCCCCACTGCACTGGTGTATTCAACTAAAAATAAAGCAGTGCATGCTCCTGGAGAACTGTTGCTTAGCTACATTCTCAATTATCACAATGCTGGCCTTACCCATTCAGTGACAAGGTCAAAGCAATTGTTTCTTTACTTTAATGATGAAGTATCCTGTTTATAAAAATCTTATCTGTTTCCTACTTGGTAAAATATTGCACATTTCAGTCAATCATTGCTGCCAAGTCCCCCAGAGAGACACAGTGTGAGAACATAACCAGCAGTATTCATTTTTGCCCTTAACAGAGAGGGTTTTTTTCCCCATCCCCACCCTGAACGACAACTACCTCACACTGGCACACAGGCAACCAATTATACCAACATTAGTTTTCCTTCTCTGCTGTGGCCAGGCAAATATGGCAGAAATGCAGTAGTTGTATATTTATTCTTATTTTTCCCCCCATCCAATAACAAACATAAGTAAAGTGGCAATTTTTAATTAGCATGTACCCAGAGTCGGTGCTGTGGGAAAGAAGAGAAGGATTTTCCCCATCCCTTGTAAACACAAGAACTTTTTGGTTTTTCTTTGCCTTTGAGGGCAGGTGTTCAGCTGCAAAGGCTGCAATTCTCCCTGGGCTAGTCCGGGCTGCTGAATATTTCATAGCCCCTGAGAAATGCAGCTGTAATCAACTCACAAATAATGAAATGGGCAGCAATAATAGAGCAGAGGTAAAGTGCACCATTAGAAAGCATCAGTGCTTTGACTGCTGCTGCAGTCCTCTTGTAACAATTTATCGGGTTATTTGATAAAATAATAATGCTATCAACTACGAAACAAAAATTAATGTTATGCAAAAAAAACCCCAAAGTGTCTCAGGTGGCCAACATGAATAGCAAATAGAAAAAAGTCAGAATGCATGTCAAAGGAGTCACATTCAAGACTGAAATTCCATTAGATGTATTAATCACATGCCAATTACACACAGCCATGTTTGGGTATTAATAGAAAAGTAAGTTTACAGAAGTTACTTAATGCAGGATAAGCTTCATAAATATTAAAATAAAACAGAGAAAATATTTTGGAAGTAATAAACATGTGCATCTTAATAATATCTTGCAGAATAACCCATCTGCTGTCTTAATGTCTTTGTAACAGGATCTTGAAGTTTGACATTCAGTATCTCAACAGTTCACAATGTCCCACTTCCATTGTTTGGGGCTGGTAAACACCAAAACTGCTGCAAAAAACAGCAGTGGCATTACTGTAACAACATTTCCTGAAGATATGATGTGAGCTAAGGTTAGGAAGCTCATCCCAAAACACAGGATCGATCAAGCAGTAGTGATACAGGTTTTAACTGGGTGGATATCAACATGCACCTATAAATTATGCAGGAAGGCTCCACAGGAAGTAGCTCTTCACCTCATTTCAGAAACCCAGCCCAAAACCTGACTGTTCCAGATTTTTGAGGAACAAAACAGACTGCTTGTACAAACTTAAGTTAATGCCACCAATGAGGCTACAGTGGCTATGTAGGAAAAGGGGCAAGTTCATACACAGTGATCCACACAGATGGACAGTGAGACAACCTGAGTATTTTCTATCAAGATCTCTAAACATCTTTATGATTTTGGATGGAGGTGTGACATACACAAACTGCCTACCCTGATCTGCACTGATAAGCACTGATAGGTTAGGAAATGCATTTCTTACATGTAGGAAAGGGCTCAAATGACCTCCTTCAGAGCAAAAGGAGTGGTGACTGAGCGAAGTATGGCCTCAGGCAGTTTTTGCTAACCTCATGGTCTGCCATGTATTATTAGCACAGGTGAATTCCACTGCCAGTGTCCAGACTGTAAAATAGAATAGAACTGAATATATCAATTGAAAGGACTACAACTATCACCAAATCCATCTGTCCGATCAGTTCAGGGCTGACTGAAAGTTAAGGCATCATCCAAGTGTCTCCCAGACACTGACAGGCCTGGGGCATCAACCACCTCTCTAGGAAGCCTGTCCCAGTCTTTGACTACCCTCGTGGTAAAGAAATGCTTCCTGTTGTCTAGTCTGATCCTCCTTTGACACAGCTTTGAACCATTTCCCACACATCCTGTAACTGAGTAACAGGGAGGAGAAATCACACCTCCTTTTCCACCTCCCCCTCTCAGGAAGTTGTAGAGAGCAGTGAAGCTGCCCTGAAGCCTCCTTTTCTCCCAAACTAGACAAACCCAAAGTCCTTAGCTGCTCCTCATTGGATATTCCTTCCAGCCTTTTCACCAGCAAACAGCTGGTGAGAAAGCTGTATTTCAAGTGACTCTGTGATATGCAACTGTGGGAAAAAGCAGCTGAGAAACAAGCAAAGGCTGAAGAATAAACATAGTGCACCAGTCTTGCCATCTGGGAGCGCAGCAATCTCCCAAAAATGCCATGCAGCAGGTGGATGCTCCCCCTATGAACCAGAACACGCTCCAGTACAGAAGAGGGCAGGCACTGTCTTCCCCAGCCCACATTTTCCCAGGTACCACAGGACACCCTGCTGAACTACATTCCCATGGCTGCATAATCCTTTCTCCTCCTCCCTCCAAGCAAGGGCTGACACTCAGAGCTGCCTCCCGAGAGACACAAAGAAGTAACACGCCAAGTTGTATGCAATTCACAGAAGGCTGTCTGTGCCTCCATCAGTTAACTGCTGATACTCACAAGAATATGCTGAATGCTATTCCTAGAAGTTTAAGGAAAGTCTGGATGCAGGGCTGTTGGTAGGTTCACATGCAACACGGCATGTTGCGAAGAGAAGTCTTGACAGAAGTGTGAAGTTGCACAAACACCTGTGCAAGCAGAAATCTAACAGCAGTGGGAAACAGAAATTGCTACATGCTTTGAGAAAGCATCTCTACATGCAGGAAGTCTTCAATTTATGTCAGTCTAATCATCTGTAACATGCTTCAAAGAGGAATTCATAGAACTCAGATAATCTAAACAGATTGTGAAACAAGTCAACCCTCTTCAAAACACACCCTCTTCCTTCAGTGCCTTTGTACTCGTTATGTTCTCTACAAGGATATGCTGTATTTTCATTTCTTTCCTCACCAGCAAAAGATAGAGATTGTGGACACTGCCAGAGAAAATGTGGTGTACACGTGTTCAGTGCAGCAGGGGGAAATGAGGTCTAACATCCCAGAAACACATCACCTTTTACTCTGAAAGAAAGTGGTGTCTCAGGGTGATACTGCACTGGAATAATTCCCACACTTTGATAATTAAAGTAGTCCTCCTAATGTTATCTTCCATCTACTGGAGAAGAAATCACACAGATAGGCCTTCTGGCCACACAGAGCACACAAAAATTCTCTTCAGCCATCAGAAAGCTCAGACATAACTAAGATGCCCTCATTCATATTCTCCTACACTCCCTCCTGCAAATATCCCAAGATAAATTACTCAGACAAACTCCAATTTGGACTTTAAATGTCACAGGAAAATCTTATGTTTCTCATTTTTCCTTTCACTTTCTTCCCTGAGATGAAAGAATTTTATTAACTCCCTGGGGATCATGTCTTCACTCTACTGCGAAAAAGTACGTGATAGGCAGAGACAGACCTTGAACAATATAAGGCTGGTAGAGCTGCTCCACAAGTTTATCCATTAAAAATTCAAATATCTATTTCAACAGCTGTGTATTTTCTGTCACATCACTAATCCTCTTCCAGGTATCAGCATCCTGGTCTAGCCCTTCTATAAAATGGTCTGACTGTGGTGATACAGGCTGCTGTAGTTTGTGTCTTTTTTTAATTTTTTTTTTTTAATTTACATATCTAGAAGGATGATTTGGAGATACACACACACAATTCCAGCATCAAGGGACTCACAAACCATGCCCAACTCCTAAGTGGGGCTCTCACTCCTTAAATAACTCTTACAAAGCAGCAAAGCAGGCAGCAGTTCACTGCTCATGTGCTGCCTCCTCCTAAGGCAACTCACTCTACTAGGAGCCTTGTAAAATTTGCAGCATCATATTAACTCTTTCCAAGACTATGTATTTGCCAATACATTGTGCAAAAGGACTTTGAAGACATTCAAAGTTGGCATTTTGTGATGATAACTATAGGAGGTGAGGCTAGCAGTGGCGCTGCCTGTTACAGCTGTTGGCCACTTTCCCCTTTCCTGATAATTTTCAATTGTTAAAAAATGCTGCTTCATGCTAAATGTAATTTTGGGTACCTCCACTAAAACAATGCTTATGTTTCTGAATATAAAGCCAAAGAAAAGCACTTTTTGCTGCACAAGTTAAAAGGTCTTTTTCTTTGAGAAGCTCAAGTATCTCTACTCTTTGAGGAAAGGACTTGACAAGACCCAGGAAAATGCTTTCAGAGAGATGCTTTTTACTGCCTTCTGAAATGAGATAGATGTACTCCTGTGAGAACAGGAACAAGAGTAAAGAAATTGGAGAAAAGTAAGGAAAGGGGGGGAAAACTGGGATTGAGAGATGTGTGGGCAAGATGATGGATAAGAATAGGCAAGGAAGTTTGGCAGGGGAGTCTGGGAGAAAAGCAGGATGAAAGAGAGCAAGGGAGGAAAGACGGTCAATCAAAGAGTCAGTCAATCTAGCTAAAATCCAAGGAGAAAAAAATGGATGAAAAAGAAGAGTGAAATCAGGAGTTACTTGGATGAGAATAGAGTGAGCTGAGACCCATCCAAGATGCAGCTGGTACAAGGGGAGACTGGCACTGGCTGGGCAGAGACAGAACTCAGAGCTAAGGAGGTAGCAGCACAGACCTGGAAGGCTGGATGGGAGACTGGCAACAATGGGGTGTCAAGTGGGTGACAGAGAAAGTAACCCAAGTCCTTTGGGACAGAAAGCAAAAATATACAACAGATTGTTAAGATGAATCAGCACCTGCAGGGAGAAATTCACTTAGGAGAGCTGTAAGTGTGAGAAAATCATGCAAGAATTAGGCTTAGGAGAAGACAAGCAACACGAAAGTAGAAAGGAAACAGGTCTAAGTCAAAAGCAGAAGGTCAGAAGAGACCATCTCTTGGCAGAACTAGACAAAAGAGTCTGTGTCATGAAAGCATATTCCTCTCCAGAGCCAGGCGCGTGACTGAGTGCAGCTATGCAGTCACAGTAACACATACACTTTAGACACAACCCTAAATTTTTGCTTTACCTAATTTCTCATCTCTGCTGGCACCAACAGCACAAAGCAGTAGAGCAATAAAACAAACAGACATTACAGGACAGTTCTTTCAAAATGTCATATGGTAGCACCCTGTCCCTGTTAAGGATGTGACACAAAAGTACATGAGCTATGAATTTTGTTCAAACTGACTTCTTTAAATATGCCAGTGGCTCAGGGGTCTGCCATAGGACCCTGACTGTCCTTGGAAAACCAGACTGGCCTGCCCTGTGATCCCTCATACCCAGATTCAGCAGGAGGCTGTCAGGAGCCAGCTACAGCTCAGCAGGGCACTGATACCACCCATCCTTGAGGTGCTTCCAGCATAGCTAGCTAGTGCTTTCCAAGTACAATCACAAGGTTGGGAAAAAAATTATCTTTAGCTTCTGTAGACAAAACAGGGACACAGCTGGCAAACGGCATGAGATGGGTGGCCAGATCTTTTTAGTGTTTGTGATAGAAGGAGAAAAAACACCCACCTAAGTAAACAGATGTCCAAAACTTGCCAGAAATACTGAGGTGCTCTTGTCACTACAGCTCTTCCTGGATTTCCAGAGGCTGGCAAGAAAAGCAGGGGTGTAGGGGGCTCCCTCTGAACTCCACATCCAGGCACTACTCCTGCAGAAACCATGATGCAAGGGATGGAGAGGCAAGAAGCACTGGGACACCTGCCTCAGTTTCACTCTGATGGGTCATACACACTGCATACCCAGATCTGGTACTCATCAGCCCACTGGTCTAAGTGTGCCCTTAACCATTACCAAACTAACCGGCAGGCACATAACCACCCCCTCATGCTCTAGTCTTTTTCCATTTTAATACATAGAACTGATCTGTAGAGCCCAGGAAAGAATGATGATGGCATTTATTTCTTTATTGAAAGAGCCCTGCCTCTTACTCCTAACACTCACCAGTAAAACACACCATTAACAGTGGTCTCTAACTGATGCATTTTTCAGAACAAATCAGAGTAAGTTTACAAAAGCTTTCTCCCAGAATTTCCCCCATTTCCCGCAGAGTACAGCCAGCTCCACACACCATCGTGATCTGGTTCACAGCTCCTGAGCTAAACAGGCAAGGCTCCTGTCTTGTATCTCTAGAAACCTTTCTGTTTCATGGAGAACATGCCAGTAAATTCACACCACTTGGGGCTGCACAGCTTACTTCTGAAACAAAGACACCAACTTCAAAAGATCCAGTAATTTTAGGCATGTTTTATATTAACTGGGGATTAGATAGATGATTTCCTGTAGGTTTAGAAATACTGTTGCTGCAGCTTATACCACTTTTTGTTATTTTTTTCCTTTGCCCAAAGGTTATCTGCTGCCTCAGACTGATCCTTTGCTTACACACTCCCAATGTGATGGTAATAAATATGAAAGACTAAAGGTCTCCATGTTCTTCTGTAGTAATCCACCACACTGCCTGAATTTTAGGAGAAAATACTGGACAGAACTCTCTTCATCCCAGAGGGACTTGTGTGCTGCAAATTATTCCTTTTAAAGTGAGATACAGAAAGAGGCAACTAATAGAGCAGTTTGTAGCACAACACCCAAAGTTGTTTCTTCCCCATTAATCTAGACCCAACTGCAAGGCATCAGTGGTATGTGATATATTTAAGAATACTGCCAACACACATTTTTCTTTCCAGTCCTCCTGAAGGCCCAGCACAGAGCAGTGCTAAGCTGCCTGTGGAACAGACAGCACAGCAGATCACTGTCACATGCTGGGATCTTAGGAAACTTGCCTTTAATCAGGCAGCACAGTCCAGAGCTGGTTGAAAAAAGGCATCGCTAAGAAAATACCCTGCATCTCAGGCACAGAGAGCTTCCTGCAGGAAATCTGTGGACAAGGCTGAAAAGGTAGCAATTTAAAACAGCAAAATGGGACAGTAAGAGCATTTACCTTTTATCTAAACATGATTCATGAGGCAGCCCTGCAAGGTGACAGACAACAACAAAGCAGTTCATCTACTATTGATAACCCAGCATTCCTAAGCCATCAATAGCCATCTGAGTACTCCCAAAGTAAATTTAGCTTCATCTTCATTATTTTCTGTATTGAAAGACCGAGGATGTATTCATGGATGTTTATGCAATGGCAAGAGAGCACAGTATTGTATGTTTTATTACACTTCCAAAGCAGAATCTCGTTCAGACATTGCTAGCATATAATTTCTGTCTCTCTCAAAGCTGGAAGGCAATCATTAGCATGTTGAATCTGGCAAGTTCCTATTATCTATCTGGTAATTACAGAAAGATGGAGAAGCCTTCAAAAAATACCCTCCAACTTCTGCATTTACTACGCACCTGATCAAAATAATATCCCCATTACCTAAATTAACAGATATTTCCCATAAACCATTATTCAGAACATACTAACATTAGTATAAAAAACATGAAATAATTATTAGAGGCCATACAGACCATTAATTTGTCTTCCATTCCAACTTTAGAAATATAAAACTCTGAAATAACAACCTGCATGCAGGAAAACATCTTACTGAAGGTGATGACAAGCTAGGCTACCTGGTCATTTTTCAGGCAATATTAGCCCAAATGAACACTTCAACACAGCTCTAGGTTTTCAAAATATGTATACCATTACTCAATGCTATTCATACTGAGGCAGCAAAAATATGCTAAATACACACTCAAAGATAATCCCATCCTCCAGAGACTGCTGTAGAAAAGGACAGAAGGATGAGAGACAAGGCAGTGGGTGGGGCCATACATATGCATATGTACACAAAGTAATTGGGGAAATTGGCCTGTGTCTCGTTATCCCAGTTATTCATGCTTCAGGTAGAGGGGGAAAGAAGAGGTGACAGGAAGAGTACAGAAGCTGAGACAAGATTGGTACAAAAGGAGCTGGAAGAACAGAAATTAAACAAGAGCAAGGAAGGTGAGGCAAGGGAAACAAGACCATGAGAATGAAGACAGCCAGCCAAAACCAGTGATTATGGGTAAAAAAACCCAAACAAATGGGGGACAGTCTGCATGGAGAGCACAGGAGTGCAGGGAAAATCTGTGAGATGCTTTGGTTGTTTTATTCTCAGGCACCTCACACAGTCTGGCACCTCAGAGGCCACATCAAGCCCCATGTCACAGCCTGAATGACACCAACCAAAGCAGCAGAGCTCCTTATCTCTCTGGTTTATGCACCATTCCAATTACACTGCTTGTCCAGGCCCAGGGCATGCTGTCCCCATGGGGCAGCTTCCTGGCTCAGGACCAGGACAGATAACCAGGGTGTCCCCAGGGAGCTCTCCAGCTCTTGTCCCAGCCCTGCCTGAGCTGCAGCATGGCCCACCCCCATCCCAATGCCTGCCTCTTGTTTTTTGCAAAGAAGCCTTATGATCAGGTAAGGATACAAAGGCTGCAGCAAAAGCACGTCAGTACATGCTCCTCACTCCCCACCAATTCCCAAAACTATAGCAACAAACAAGCAGATTCAATTACCAAGACAGAAACTAGCCCAATTCAAGGGGATTGGTACATCCATTACAAGGAGATGCTGGAGCTGCAGCCTGATCACATTTACATGAAGAAATCACTTTATGCAAATCTCTCATCCACAGTGAAGGCTGTACAGGAGAGGAGAAAGCACTGTATGGAGATTCACGGCAGATAGGCAATTTAAGGTAAATCATACAGTTCAGTTATACAAGACATATAACCTGGGGAGAAAGTGTGTGGCTTCAAAGTCATAAATTATTTACAAATAATACAGCCTTCTCATGAAATATCCAGAAGGCCAAGCACCTATTTTTCACATGATTTTTCTCCACTTCCACAAATCACAGTGAAACTGAAGATGAGTATCTTATCAAGAATGAGCTAGGTTTGGGAGAGGATGGACTTAAGAGCGTGGAGTTAGGGGTTTGCAGGCTGGACAACATGAACAGAAGGCAGCAGGGCTGCTGTGCTCACCCAGCTGGAAGGGAAGCATCAGAAGTTGAAAAGGAGGAAGCTGCAGTGGGTTGAGGAAAGGAACTGTCCACCTGGCTACTCACAGCCTCCCAAAACTGTCACTGCCAGCCTATTCCAAATCAACACCTGATTTCCATTAAATATTTCAGGGTTTTTAAAATGAAAGCCATTCCTCATATTCACAAATCACAGCTATGGCATCCACATGTGTGGTGTGTTTTCTGTCAGCAGTGATGCCTCTTCAGAGCATTGGCCTTGCTCTGTACAACACATGGTCACACCTCTGTATTCAATTTTCAATTCTCCAGCTTTCTGCAGCATTTCTGTTGTGATGCCTCAGCAATTTGACATCTTCTCATCTCTCTTATCCAACACACCACCTGCCCAAATTCTCCTGCAATGACCAGTTCAACTGAGTTACTTTTTCTGATGTCCTGCCTAGTGACCCTATGTGCCTTCCAGTGCTCTCACAGGTATCAACCATTTCAAAGATATATATATACAGCTCATAATTTTCTTTCATGTTGCAGACTCTTTACTCTTCAAAGTCTTTTTCAGATCTTCATGCTCAGCTTGCATCCAATTCAACAGTTTGGCTGGAGTGAGGGTTTTTTTGGGGGTTTTTTTGGTTTTTTTAATCATTAGGGGCAGATATCCATCTGCTCAAGGATATTTCTGTAGTCTGAGCAACTCCTAACATTTGTGCTTTCAGCAGACCACCGTTTCTGCTTGCTTATATACACATGCCTTAAGTGACTTTTACAATGTGTTTAAGCAGCTTCCCATGCTGAGCCTGAGGATACTAATTTTCTCTCTTCTGACATTCTCTTGTTTTCAACTGATCTGCTGCTATTTTTGTTTGGGACAAGTACTTCAGTGTATAAAAAGCCCTTGAGGTTAAGATACATTTTTATACACTAATTCAGAATTTTTCTGAAACTCTTCAAAGTCTAGGAGGGCCTTTTCTTTGTATTACAGGTTTGCCTAAACACAACAGCAGTGTTATTCTTGAGTTCACTACTTGTGTCACATGTGCAGCCAAATAAGGCAAATAAAATTATACAACAGAAAAAAACCCAATTTATCTTACTAGCTACAGCTATGTCTTACTCAAATCAACTGGTTGCAATAAAAAGATAGAAATACCAAAATATTTCTTCTCAACTTTAGGACTGCAAGATTTTTACATGACCAAAATTAAAACTAAATGTACCTCTTGTATAATAAAGAGCAAATGTAGCACCAAGTGTTACTTCATCCTTGCAGTTACCTCTCTGTACCAGGGGTTCATATATATAATCCCTCCAAAGCCACCACATGGTATAAAATGCAAATTAAAAAGTGAAATGAAATCTACATTTTCAGTTACCACAGAAATCTTCTCAGTAGCTATTGCTAATGTACACCTATGCCTGTCAACATTTGCAACCTTGTGGTTAACAAAAAAGCCTGTTTCTGAACATTCCTGAGTATTTTTAAATCAACTAAAATGCCATATGAACTTAAATCCCCCCCAAGCATTTTTCTTCCTATGTGACACACTTTAGGTACCAAAGCCAAAGTACAGAATCTCTTTTCTGGAAGAAGGGATATTTCTCCTGGCTAAACTTCTTCCTACCTCAGCCTACCTCTACTTCCTAGGTCAGATGTAAAAAGAAGATGTCACCCATTTTACAGCTCACTGAGGTCTCAGCCACTCTCACACATGCAGCTGTTTCTCTTCTGAAGTCTTTGCTAGTGCAAGTATATTCAAATCTTAAATTGTACATAAGCTCTTGTGAATGCCTTTAATTGAGGAAGACCTATGCAAAGGCTTGGATTTCACACCATCCTAAAATAGTAACACTACTTCTCCTTTGGGAGAACTGCACAACTTATCATAAGACTGCTCCTCTTTTGCCTCAAAAAACTATCCCTGACCTGGAAAGCCTACCATAAATCCACAGTCTCCAAGGATTGCACTAGAGCAATAACATTTACACTGAGAAGGCAGCACCCGTATGTCTAAGATCAGGCTCTCAGTGAATTTTAAAAATTTTAAAAACCATGAATACAAAATAAATTTATATGCAAAATGCTTCAGCCTTAATTTTTCAAACAGAGAATCAGCAGATAAAGACAAATTGAACATCAACAACTGAAGGGTAACACTACTGCTGCTATCCTGTTGACAAAGATTAAAGCTATGCCTGTAATTATTAGAAAATCAGCTTGCAAGGCAAGGAGAGGAGTCTGAGGTCACTGATAACAGCTCCACTCCTCACACATGCATCAAAAGCAGCACATTTGGTAGGGTTTGTTTCCAGGGGTGTTAACTCACCAGAAGGAGGGAACATGCAGTGGTACACCTAACCATTGTGGTTTACAAAAGCCCCACCTGTAGACTTGTGTTGATAAAAGTCTCCTGCCTTGAGTCTTGGGTATGAAACTACTAAAGGCCCATTATTAATATGACAGCTATGCTCAGCACCTCATCTGCTGTGCTGTGGAGCCACACAGGCCATGATGCCAGCTAAAAAGCACTTGAAAACACAGTAAACAACAGGCTTTAAATGAAAGGATATGCTTCAAAAAAGCAAGACAAGGAGTTTGCACACTAAGCATTATTTGTCCAACACTTACAGGCTCAAGTCTCTGCAAAGAATGAGATTTTCCCTTATTTTTCACCTGCACATTTAGAACAATGATGAAGTAATTGCTCCTTTGCACACATCCTGCAGAAACAGGAGACAGCAGATACTGCACACCTGCTTTACAATCCAGGGAACCTGTAAAAGATTTTATATTTTAAAAACTAAAGGTGAAAAAGTGGGAGCAAACGGAGAAGTGTATTGCTATCCTTTTTTCATTGAGAACGAAGAACCTGTTTTAAATTTTTAGAAAACAAATTAGACAGCTGTTATTTTAGAACAGGCTCTCTTAAAAAAATCTGTGTCTTCAAAGAAGGAGGTACAGAGGTAGTCCCTACCATCTATTCAGCACAGCTGCTAAAGAGTGCAGTTGTTGCTGTCACAGAATCAGAGTGAGGTGGGAAGGGACCATTGGAGGTCACTTGATCCAATATCCCTGCTCGACTAGAGCCTCCCAGAGCTGGTTGCCCAGGACCATGTGCAGGTGGGTTTTGAATACCTCCAAAGATGAAGACTCCACAGTCTCCCAGGAAAACCTGTGTCAGTACTCAGCCACCCCCACAGTGAAAAAAAAATGTTTCTCAGTGTTCAGAAGGAGCCTCCTGTATTTCTGGTTTTGCCCACTGCCCCTGTCTTGTCACTGGGCACCACTGAGAACAGCCTGGCTCTGTCCTGTTAGTGCCTACCCATCAGGTATTTCTACAGATTGATGACATTCTCCCCTGATTCTTCTCCTCTCCAGGCTGAACAGTCCCAGTTCTCTCAGCCTCCCCTCATATGAGAGATGGTCCAGTCACTTAATCATCTTCATGATCCTTTGTGGGATTCCCTCCAATATGTCCATTTCTCTTCAGTACTGGGGCTCTCAGAACTGCTGTGGCCTCACCAGTGCCTAGAAGAGGGACCAGATCACCTCCCTCCACTTGCTGTCAGTATTTTGTCTAATGCAGCCCAGGACACAGTTTATCTTCTCTGCCACAAGGGCTCATTTGCAGGCTCATGTTCAACTTGATGTCCACCAGAACCCTGCACCTTCTCTGCCTTCCCCCTGCACATATGGGTGTCTGGGGCTGTTTCATGGGAAGGATGTGGTACTTCCCCTTGCTCCCAGTGCCTAGCACTCAGAAGCTGAGCTCTGGATGTGGGATAATGCCTAGCTGCTCTCTGCAGCAGAGCAGAAGGTGGCATGCTCTGGACACAGCACTGCTCAGCTAGGGCCAGCCACAGCAAGAAGCCAGACTCTGGTCAGCATGTAAATGACTTGTGATCCTTGATCCCATGTTGGCTATACGCCCCAGCAGGGCCCACTTTACAGTCTGCACTGTATCAGCATCTCCTCATTTAAAGCTCCAGAGGCACAGAATTGCCAGGCTGTGCTTTTGGAAGTTAACCCTTTCCTGTACCAAACACCATCACTCCCAGAGCTGAGGAACAAAAGTCCTTTGGAGAGGATCAAGCAGAAGGGTGAGAAAACGCAAGTTTAAGTTTCAGTCCCAGCGCTCCTCTACTGCTAAACTGAAACACCAGATACAGGAAGGAAGAGAAAGCAGCACTGAGCTTCTCCCTGACACCAAAACCTCACTCTTGACTACACAACTGACTTAACAGCACTAGTTTTTTTGTAAGAGCTTGCTCCTTCCTGCACACAATCAGGCCGGTGCACACAAGCAGGCACACACAGGTACTGGAGTGCTAATAAAATCAGGTGTTTAAAAGGTATCACTCTCACAGGTCTTGTCTTGATCATTTACCCACAGCAATCTCCACACTTATTTCTTCTGAATTCAGTCCTTTTAAGTGCCAGATACTGATGAACTGCAGGGAACATAATTTTTATTAAATTATGAACATTAAAACATTGTTATACCTCAAAAAGACAATTTCCTACTGCCTATGGACAGATAGCTCAAGCCCAGAAATTTCCAGGGGTTTTCTGTGGGCACTTTTTTGGTTGGTTTTGGGGATTTGGAATTTTTTTTTCTTAATTTTTTTTGGTTGGTTGGGTTTTTTTTCTCATTTCTCTAGAATCCAATGAAAGAAAGCCTTTGCTGTTTAAAGTGGTTGGTTTGGGGTTTTTTTTAAGCACCAGTGTAATTAATTATAGAAGCTAATGCTTAATATAGAAAATACAATTGCTCTGTGGAGCAAGGCACATATCATGCTGGCTGGAACATGGAAACTGCCAAGACTTTGAAATTCTGCTTCTCAGGGAATCATACCACTGCAATGTATAATTTCTGCCTAGCTCAGAAAAACAAGGGAAAACAAGTTTCCTTGTTTACTGTGTTTCTTGAATAAAATATTTACTGCTGATTAAAACTAACAACTTGTGCTAATTTCACCACTGTCCAAGAACTAATATTTCAGTAATTTCTACAGCTGGGAGAAACAAAAAGTGACAAGGATTTCCAGATTCCCAGATTGCCAGCCATGAGGTCCAAGCCTCCAGGGCTTTGATGTCTCAGGGTAGCTACAACCAGCTCCTTGGGCCATCCCTACAGGAGTTTGGAAGTTCCATCACCCTTTTCACAGACTAGGCCTCTCCATCCTACAGATAATGATGTGCCTATTGAGAACCAACTGCCCCACGTTACTTGTGCAGACTCTGCCTGAGTGCTGAGCAAACATGAAACACAGAAATGCTGAGTTATTTGCTGCCTGCCTGCTTTGGCAAATAAATAATAGAGCTAATTATGCCTCATAATAATGGCTTTCCATTTTGGTGGGAAACCAATCCTCTGCTACTAGTTTGCTTTCTCCAGTTCTTCTCCAGGGGTGGTTTTAGCCAAACCTGTTGAGAAGAATGATAACAAGATCACTTGGAAACCAGCGTTAACTGGTCAGGTCCCACACCAGACCCAGATATCACCTCCTCCCTTATCATTCCCCTGACTGTTACTGCTGATCAATTCCTGGTACATTAGCTTTCTAGGAATGAGATGAACTTGTCAGGCAAAATTAAAGATGTAGTCACAAGTGAGTAAGAGTTTCAGGGTTCACTCACACAAATTAAAATATACAATTGATACCAAAATGTAAATCAAGAGTATGAAATTGAATCTCCAAGAACTGAAAAAAGAAATTAATTATTTCTTGCACTTCAGTCAGTATAATTGACTGAAACAATTTAAAAGACTTGACAGACTGTCCACCAAGATACCCTGGAAAACCAAACTGCTGTACCTCTACATTACTAGCATAAAACCATTTCCCAATGAACTGGCAAATTTCATGTACTAAATTGCCAGGAATATTTTCTTCCAAATTAAGTTATACTTATAAAGACCAAAGGGTGACTCGGTGTTTGCATACCTTATGATTACCAAGGACATAGTTAAGAAAACAGGTAAAACAGAAGGGAAAGAAAATCATATTAGAAAACTCCAAGTGCATTAACAGATAATATTTGAAGTACACATGCAGTATAGGTGGTCCATAGGTTACTGTTTACCTCAGGTCCACATGCATAATGTCACATGCTGCTGCTCCCTTGAGTGATTAACCCACAGAGAAAAGCTCTGTGACAAGTCACTTCACAAGTCGCGAAATGGAGGTCACTGTGCCAGCCAGCAAATGACACATTAAAAAGGGGGAAAAAAGGCAGAAAATGCTCTTTATGCTTTCCACTTCAGTACAAACATGAGGGATTTATTTCACTAATCCATGGCTGGCAGTGTCCGGGTTACTTGGAGCTGCAGAGACAGAGAGAAATATCCAATTTTCAAATCCCCTCCAGCTACATGAAGGTAAGAAAGAAGAGTATGTCTGCCCCCACAGAGCTGTTATTGCACCGCTGCCAGCACCATCTCCTGAAAAGGCTGAGCTAGGGGAAGGGACAGCCCCTCCTATGACTAGGGGGGTTCAATTAAGACAGCCAAGATACTTCCAAAATATACCTTTTTACAGGGTCCTCATTTGTAGTTTATTTGGCGTGTCTGACTACAACATTACGTTCCTGTATGTAGAACATGAAGGGAACTGCACAAGTGACTTTGCCTACACAAATATAAGCTTACTCAAACTCTTTTAACATGAGGTCACAATTTACCCTTCTGAGGGCAAAGCAGCGTCCTTTCTTACAAAGTGTACTAAAAATCAAGCAATACTTGACAGCACATCAAAGTGTGAGACAGAATACATACACATCCAGTTGGGCCTGTGTTTTCTTCTTTTTCCTTAGGCAAGCAAATCTATAAAGCCTCTCATTTAATGTGTTAGATTAATAAATGATGAAGCTACAAACACGAGAGCCCCAACCTTCCATGGTGTGTCTCCAATTATTTTGCATTTAACAAGAGTAAAGGAAAACTGATTTAATCTCTGTAATTGCCAAACTAAATGACACAACCTTGCCTGTTATAACAGATCAAAACAATACACGTGTATTTACCAAGCTGTTGTAAAAACTGTAATTTTTACCCTGAATAGCTTTTTATTAAGCTTCCATTTAGCTTCCATTTGTGGAAAAGTAACTACCAAATGCTGCAGTGGAGGACACAGAGACTGTGCTTTTCCCCACAGCTAGGCTCGAGATCAGAGCTATTACTAGCTAAGCTCTCTGACAGCATTTCAAAAGAAAGTAAAACTATATTTTGGAATGTGCTTGGTGAATATCCCAAACTAAAGTAAGTCGTTCTAGTTTGCAGGCTCTAACAGTCTGAATGTTGGTCTGTGCACTCCACTAGAAGGAAAAGTTAGCTGTCGTTCATTGAAGGAAGAAAGTTCTGGAGACACTGCAGTTTGTTAGGAAATCACCCATAACATCATCAGTAGCAAATTCTTTAGCAACCTCTTCAACAATGTCTTCCTGTCCCTCCCTCACACTCCAGTCTCCTAAACCAGTGTGCCTGGGGTGCAGCCTGAGCAGTGGCTGTAGGCACCAGGGCTCCTCTGCACCCCTTATCCCCAACCCTGAACCCCTCTTCCCCTGCCCTTAACTCCTACTCTCACTGACCTCCTCATTAACTCTCCCCCAACCACAGCACAAGCCCTGGAAGAAGGCTTCAGGCTATCCTTCTCCATGCATCTTTTCCAGTTGGAAATCACCTTGCTTGACGTGAGGAGCAGCCCACTACCGGCAGCACCCCAGGAAATGGTGTAAATTCCTCTTCAGCCCTGGCCCATGGCACGAGCCCTTCCACAGTCTCTGAAAATAGCCCTGAGGCAGCTGAACACTTTCCTTTGCCATGTTTTGAGGGCACACTCCAGCAGTGGCTCACAGCTGTGTGGCAGCAAGCATAGCCAGGGCCTTCTCTCCTTCAGACACTTCTGAATGATGAGCCTCTAATCCCTTTGGCTTCAGCTGCAAAATTCCCATTGATTGATAATGGATTTTCCACTGATGTAGAATCGGGCACTTCGACTAGACCACTACGAATTAACAGAAGAGAGCTCTGTTAATCCTTTATAAGCAAGCTTAATCTTGTGGTTTAGAGAAGGGGGAAGGCTCTGTTCTTTCCAGTATCAGCCAGAATGTGATTACCATTTCAGAAAATCTTTTTCATTTTCTTTGATTGATCCAATATTTCTTTGGAAGACATAAATCCAGACACCACCACAGATGCATACTTCTGCCAAGTAAAAAAGGAAGAGTTTGAGCTATGAATCCTGAAGCTGAAAGCTGGGATCAGCACTCTAGGACTTCCAGTTAGTCCGCAGAAAGTGCTGTCATCTAGAAACAGGAGTCTGAAAAAGCCTTTATAGCATTCACCTTTCAATTAAAAAGAGTAACATCTAAAAACTCACATTAAAATAGCTGTAAGACTTGTTCGGGTTCTCTCTCAGTGATGTGATTTGATCATTTCCTGTACATTAGCAATAGTTGGGGCTATTAAATGCTAGCAAGTATCAGCACCTTTAAAGACTCTTGCAGAATCTGGCTAATAATTCTGAAACAATCAAGTCATCAAAAAGATGAACTGAACTTACATTAAGACACGTTTTCCATTAAAACAAGATTTTGTTAGATCAACTCAGACTTTAGGTCAGTGGACACAGAATTGTTTTGGTTTTTTTTTGCAAAAAAGGAAATTCATCACTATGCATCAATGTCTGGTAAATTGGAACTCACTCCAATGAGAAAGCACTGCTCACCAAGACTTGTCCCATTTGCAGCAAACAGTCTGTGCAAGGATACTTAATGGTATCCTTTGCAGTAAAATCATGAAAGATCAAGCCCAAATATTGCAGCTGTAATTGCTACTGAACAGCAAACAACCCTTAATTTGACGTCCTGCAGCACACTAGATGCAAACATTTCATCGATTTAGTAATTCATCGTCTGCACTGCTTCTATGCTAGGATGCAAAGAAGCCTTAAATACAGCAGCTCAGTGGTTCCTTGGAAACACTGGAATGCCACGTATCTCCATAAAATGTTTATCTTTGTCAAGCATTTCACTGCCACTGTTTAGCTGGATGACCTTTGGAAGGAGAAGCAGAGGCTGACGTGCACCTTCATTAAAGCAGCGCCTCCTTCTTCCCCCGCCTGCGAGAACAATGAGCGCGGGAGGGAAGAGGTGAGCAATCCACGGAGTAATGAAGAGATTTTGTTTCAGAGGGTTATCAATTATTTATGAGCAAATCCCCAGATGAACACATCCAAAGCTGAGCAGTTTTTAATACATTTGACTTCTGTACACACAGCACAACACAACCAGATGCAAGCTAAACTGGACTGGTGTGATTATTCGAGGTGCCAAACAGTGAGTTCAGTCTGGACATTAGTAAATCACCATTATGTTTTTCAAAGTATGATGGTCTCCTGGATTTAAATCTCTTTCACAAAAGTCCTCTGAGATTCACAGAAATCATTCTTTACAGTATTCCCCATTCATCAAGATCTCAGCAAAGAAAAATCTCATCCTGAAGAATTTCTGTAATTATGCTGATATAGTTATCTAAATAGTCTAATACTCAAATTCTAATATTGCCCAGCTGTGATTGGGATTTTATTCCACAATGGGATTTAATGGATCTGAACTTCTCCTGTTAAGAAAATGTAAGACCAAGTGAAGATCTTTTTCTCAAGAACAGGGTTTATCCTTTTTAAAACAATGACTTGCTTTCAAAGTAAAATTGTTTTACAACTGTACTTTTTAAAGAGAAGATCGGAAAACTCTTTCCATGACGTGAGAAAGACAAACATTACACATTCTTTACAAGCAAGGGCAGTGAAACTAAACAGTTGCATGTGCAAGACATCTGCACAAAAAGTCATTAATCTGTTTACAAATGCTATCATTGAAAACAGTCATCTTGCAAGACTTGAAATGAAACCCAATCCACTGGCACACAGTAAATGCCCAGATCTGAAGAACCTTTGAGCTCCAGTTTCCCACAGCTTCCAGCCAGCAAGATGTTGCCAAAGTCACCACCTCCACTGCAGCCACACTCCAATGATCGTGTCTATGGCAGCTGTCATGATGGCCCTAAGGCCACCTTTAACACCCAGCTCAGGTACTCTGGGGCACCCAGGATGAGTCCTGCAGAGCAAGCCCCACAGTCAGGTTTGCACCTGGCCAAGCAGTGGCATGCCATGCACAGGTGGCCCCAGAGGAAGGCAGCCAGTCATCCTGAGTTTGGGGGGCTCTTGATGCAGCCTGGGCTGAGCACAGACAAGGGGGAACGGACAGCAGGCCCTGCCTCTTGGAGCCTTGTCTGCAAACTGCCTTCCCAAGGGAAATGTCTGGGGAAGACACTCATCAAATAATACATTTTACGCTACACATGGCATGAACATTTCCTGCCTTAACTGCACAACACCCCAGGAGAAGAGCTGGGTCTCATGTTCTTGCACTCTCCCCTGTAGGCCAGCATTCACCTCAGCATCTGCACAGCTCCAGGAGCAAGCTCCATTCCTGGCCTAGCCTAGGTAGACTAAACTGCTCCAATATTAAAACAAAAAAAAAGCCACTTAGAAATCCATTTTAGAATTGTTTGCATTACTTTAAAGGGTTTGCTATATATTTGGATGAAAGAAGCCCATTAAGTACATCTATATTTACTTCATTACAATGTGGCTCTTGAAGTTAGATGAAAAGATTTACCCTGGCCAAGTTTGTTTATTCATCAACATCAGCTAGATATATTTTCAAAGGCTTATCCTCATCGCATTTACATGAAAGCACACAGATTTTTTTTTTTTTTCCCCAGCACCAGTTGTAAGGCGTTCTGAGAGGTATGAAAGGGCAAAAGAAACTTTAGTGAGAATTACAAAATCAAGGAACAGTAGAGGCACAAATCCTATCATTTCCTCTTATTAATGGGGGGGACCCACTCTTTCCCACCTGGAGTCATTCTTCTCATCCTGCAGATGTATCAACAGCAACAAATAGCAGCTGGATGCTCAGTCCCCTGACTCAAGCCCAGAAAAAGGCACCTGGCACACTGCTTACCCACAAATACCACAAGGGAAGTGTTAACTCCTCCTGAAGCTCAAGATCTTAAGCAAACATAGCCTCCCAAGTTTCGAAAGTATTTCTCTGCACTTTGACAAGAAAAATTGGATTTTTTTTTTCCCCATAGGTGGCATTGAAGATGAGCTCTTCATTACTGCTAGCAAAGTATGAAATAGAAGCACAGCCTACCAATGATTGAAGCCAACTGTACAAGTCCTAGCTATCTTTGACAGGAACTCAAACATAACTTGGTACTTGCACACCTTTATTATCAAAATTTTATCGTCAAGTTATTTAAATATTTAAATGACATTTATGGGCTATCTTTCCTCATGAATTTACACTTTCCCACGGAAGACTTCCAGAGTGATTAACAATGCTGATCTTTATCCTTCACACTGACTATTCATTCATCCTTTCTAAAACGAATACTGCTTACATATGACCCAAGAGGGCTGTAACAAGGCAGTATTTATCCCCACTAATAATCTGTTGTGGCTGCTTTAATTAAAACTGGGTTATATCACATCCATGAAGCAAAGGCTCATCTCCTGTCGCTCGTCATCCACCTCACAGCTGCGCTTGGTGCACCTTCTCAGGAGTAAGCTTTGGAGGTCCCACCACCTGCAGCTTGCCCAGCCCTGCCCAGGTAGCTGAAGGCAGTGTTGCTGCCAAAAAAACTGCTTCACCACAGAAGAGAAGCAGAATGAAACTGCAGAGGGGTTTGCAGTTTGGGACCTTGACTGAGTCACTGAACACCTGCAGGCTGCCATTCACCCCAGCTCACAAGCAGGGCACCACTGCTGGCATGGCACGTGGGGATTTTGGGAGGTGAGGGACCAGGGGGAAGGAGCGACTGATAGAGAACTTCCCGCACAGCACAGCAATTCAGAGCATGAGGGTACTAGGATGGATATGGGGAACAGCAAGGGCACCTCAATTATCTGCAGTAAATTGGCAGCCAAATCAGGATTCAGCTTCCTCATCTGTGTTGCTTCATGATGCCCACATGACTGCATAGTGATTTCAAAATTTAGAGTTTGCCTCTAGTAGTATTGCACAAATGAGTGTGTACTGCTTGCCCTTTCCATGTTTCACTCCATGCAAGAAGCATCTTATCATAAGAACATTTACAAATAGACCATTTTCCCATGAAAGAAACTTGAGCTTCTTCCCTCACCAGAACTTTTTTGGCATTATTACACCCAGTACAAGGCCTGCTACTGATGGTATCCTTGGGATGCTGGGATGGGCAGCAAGCAGCCAGGGCAGCTTGCCTGCAAGCCACAGGCTGTGCAGCCAGAGCTTCATCCAGCACCCCTCTCTCCCCTGCTGGCTCCACCCAGGGCCTGGGCCAGCAGTTGCCATACATTCAGCAAACCCTTGAGCATGGCAGAGAGGCATTCCCCATCTCAGCTTAGCAACCTGGGGATGAGGGTCAGTGGCAGCACCCTGCACCCCTTCCCCCTGCCAGGGCTCTGTCCCAGCCACAGCACAGCCATCAGACTACAGGACTCCTGTCCCTCCCCACCGCTGCTCCCAGGCTGAGCTACCCTCGCATCCTGCGCCTGAAATCAGCCCCACTCTCAAGACCTGGAAGCAGAGGCATCGCTGTAGAGGCCTCGGTAATGCTACCTGAATGATTAATTGTTTTAATTGTCACATGGTTTTGAGTCTTCTTGGTCTATTAATCTTATTCTTTCATTATTTTTTACATTTATAAATGATATGGGTTTGGAACTACTTTGGAAAAGCCCCTCAGTTCTCTGTCCCCATCCTTACTGGAAGTAAAAGAACTGCCCTGTTCCAGCCATTGAACTCTACAGCACTTTACCATGGTCATCAATGAGCTGATAAAATCATTTAACTCCTTTGTGTGTCAGTGAAGTTCCCAGTGCCCTGAGAAAGATGGTTCCTTAACTAAATGCCACATCCAGCAAGAAAAACTTGATTACTTTTCTTGTGGACTCCTCAGTACTTCCTAAAATATAAATTAACTCGAAGATCATCAATATTTCCTTGTTTATGACTTGGAATCCAGTTGCCACTTTCTGATAAATATAACTTTAATAACAGAATAAATTCAGAACTTAAGTTATCTAGTAGTAGTCATTTGTATATTCACATTCACTTTCAAAAGCCTGGCAATGAGGCTTATGAGGAACACTGTGTCTTAAAACACAATGAATTACCCGTTTCTTTTCCTCATTAAACGGCATCTCATAAAAGGAACCAAACAAAAGATAGGTGAGTTCAGTGATTGTCACATCCCACAACCTTTACTCATATGAGCAATGTGTTGCCTCCAGATCAGTTTCTCATTTGGAAGTTGCACATCCCCATTGCTGACACGAATATCGATTTCATGTTAATAAAAATCTGTGTTTAAATGCTGGTAAAATATAAAATTGCTCTAGTACTTCAGGCCTGCAAGGTGTTACACATACTGTACTATTTTCTTTTTCAATGAGTGCAAAAGACACTCACCCTTTACAGGAGATGCCCCACAGCCTGCAGAATTTGTCCTTTGTTAAATAAGCTAAGACCTGAATTAATCACTTTTCCAAGAAGGGGAGGCACTTTTGCTATAATGAAGCTGTGCACCTGAAAAAATTTTAAAGACGTTAAATAAAACGCCCTGGAATTTGAAATGTCTTGTTCTGTGTTGGCTAAGAGAAACAAATACAATGACAATGTACTTCCATTTACCTACTGGGTATCTTAAGCAGCATTTGCTTCTACAAATTCTCTTAACAGATGCTGCTCCAATCATCACTTATCTGCAACACAGACAGACTTTGAGAGGACTAAGGAGGATTTGCCACTGCCTTCAAGACAAAAACAAGCACGCTTATTTTTCTGAAGTTTAAGTTAATAAAATAAGAACTCTGGTTAAAAGTTAACCAAGCACAGCTGCTGGGCTTCCTGGGGGGGGGGGGGGGGGGAATATTTTCTGCCAAAATTCTGTCTTTGCTCTGTCTCACTCTTTTTTCTGCATTAATGGCTTAGTATTATTTCAAAGACCATTCCTTTTACAAATGGAATCAACTCGTGTATTTAGCACCACAGATGATATATTACTCTCCTGAAAACCAAATCTCTTAAGGCTAGATTAGAAAGAAAGGTTAAAGAGCTCCATCGTTCAAAGCACTACAGTTCAGATACCTATAAATCACTATGTTTGTTTATTTAGCTAATTGGCCCATTAGTGTCCGCAGCATCTCAAGCTGCACAACTTTCTGCTGTGACCGTGGGCCAGTTTCTCCCTTCCCTCTCCGGAGCACAGAGAGAGCCGAAAGCTCGGCGCAGCACACCCGGCACACGATGCGCTAGGGACAATCTGCGCTCGCAGCTGTCTTCGAGGAGCAGTCCCCGCTCGCCCCAGCGACCCCTTCCTTCCTCCTAAAGACTTTCCAAGCCCAAGAGCAGATACCACAGTGAAACAAACTGGAGCCTGTCACTGCGCAATAGGATTTCGATGGAAACACGGCTCCGGGCTGGCTGGCAGCGGCTGGCTGGAGATGCGCGCAGCCGACCCCGCCGGGGCCGTGTCCCGCACCTGTGCCCGCTATTCCCGGGATCCCCGCCCGCAGCAGCGCCCGTGCGCCGCCCTGCCCGCAGCGCGGACCGCGGCCAGCCAGGGCAGCCCCGCCGCCGGCCCCCGCACCGACTGCACCGACAGCCCCTCAAAACACACAAGCGGCAACTTCGCGCACCGCCCCCAACTCACCGGGAGGCGCCGGCCCCGCGGAGCGCTGTGTCCCTGGATGCCGCCTCCCGCGGAGCGCAGCCCGCAGGGGCCGGGCAGCGGCGCGGCCAGGGACAGCAGGGAGGGGAGGCAGCAAGTTGCGGCGCGTCTCTCGTCTCTCTTCTCTCCTCTCCTTTTCTCTCCCTACCCGCCTCCTCCTCCCCCTCTCTCCCTCCCCCTCCTCCGCCCGGCGGGAGGGTCGGGGGAGGCGGCGGAGGGGCCGGAGCGCGGCCGCGGAGCGCGGCGCGGGCACTGCGCATGTCCCCGCGCCGCCGGCCCCGGAGCCATCGATGCGGCGGCGGCGCCGCGGGCCGGCAGCGAGCGCAGCACCAGCATCGGCACAGGCACAGGCACAGGCACAGGCACAGGCACAGGCACAGGCACAGGCACAGGCACAGGCACAGGCACAGGCACAGGCACAGCACGGCACAGGCACGGCTCGGCACGCCCCTGCGGGGGCTGCGGGGCCGCGGCCGCCGCCGCAGCGCCTTGCTCCGCTGCCCAGCTTGCGGCACTGCCGCGGCCCCGGGGTGCCTTGGCCGCCCCCGAGCAGCGGGGAGCAGCCGGGGCCGGGCCGGCGCTGCGGCGGCGGATGCTGGGGCCGCCGCCCCGATTGCCGCACAGAGGGCTGCGCGGCTGGAGGATGCTCCGGTGGCCGGCCTGAAAGGGAGGAAAAAAGGAGCAATTGAAGCATCCTGGTCTTATTTTTGGGGGGTTTTTTGTTTGGGTTTTTTTTTTCTCCTCGTTAAGTGAGTGTGACTAAGGAAGATAGGTATTTGGCAAAAGAAACCTCGGCATAGTTAGTTACGTTTTTTTAATGTTGTATCGAGATCTTTAAGCAAAATAAATAATTGTATTTTTACATGATGTAGGGAAGCGCAAGGGCTGCAAGTGAAAAGCACTGTAAGAGCAGAGGCAGGAAAGGCTGCAAAAGCAAAATACCTAACTGAGCTCTCTGGGGATTTTTTTAGGGAAATTGCATAATTACTACGAGTTTCCACCCATATGTAAGGATTGACTTAACACCCAGTGAGCTCTTACTTCCTGAGAATAAGTTTAAACCCCATGTGCCATTCTGCAACAGCAGTGCTGTCAGATGCATGGCTGGCTCAAGGTTTGAGCCTGGATCTGCATTTGGTGTTTTCCAAGCAAGGATTTCCCTGTGCAAGAAAGTGCTGGTTTGTTGCTCGGTTGATTTCTTGGGTTTTGTTTTTTTTTTTTAAATCCAAATACTGTACTACCATCAGCATTTTCATTTTCACCTAATCTTTGGCAAGATTATAGCTCATTTTATTATTTCCATGCATATCCATCCAGTGAATCCTCAGAACTGATCCTTTCTTCATCCTGCCTTTCAATTTTGCCAGCTGTTGGGTTCCTCTGTTGATTTGTTAACCTTTTTTTTAAAAAAAAATTTTTAAAATCTTTTTCAAGCTGTTTATCCAACAACTTCTGTCTGCATTAGGTGATATAGTCCATGGTTAGCAGAGTCCAGCCCATCTAACTTTGTCCACGTGGCCCCTGCAACAAAATGCATATTAATCTAGCATGTAACCTGCCAGTTCTTGTAATATCCAGCTGATGGTTGTCATTTTACCAGCCTGGTGTTGCTTTTCTTCATTTTCCTGGCATGCCACTCACTACACTGGTGCACTGTAGCTGACCTAATGGTGTTTTTTTCAGACTGTTTTCTCCGGTGTCTTTTATCCACAGTTCTTGCAGAAAGTTCCCATCAAATCATTCCATTAGAAACAAGAAGACTTTGTAAAACCCCTAACATCTGTACCCACGTCCCACATAGTGACTCTGCAATGAACCCAACTACCCAAGAGACTTTAACTCTTTCACCTCCAACTGGTTTCTGGTTGCTGTAGCCAGTGAAGATTTGCACATGTGGAGTCTTGAATCGGCACTTTTGTTCAGCTTCTGCATTCTTTCATCCCTGACCAGTGGTTCTCCTGCTCTGCTCAGGCCTTGTAAATGTCCTGTAAATGTCCTATAAAGAGTGGTGGGCCACCATAGCCATTTGGTGCCTCTGTAGTGTCTTCAGTTTAAAGTATGAATTGTGAAATTGTGATCTATAGGAAATTTTGGAAGGTAACAGTGGTCTGTAGGTCCAAAAAGACTGGAAACAAATGTTCTAGCAGCTACTCTCCTTCAGCTGTATCTTTTTGCACAGTCTGATGTCATCAGCCAAATATCGTTTTCGTTGAGCAAAGCATGCCAGTACACTGAAACCCAGAGGAACTTTCCATCTCTTTAACCCTACCATAGACATTCCTAGTTCCTCCAGATAGTTATTTGGATTTAATTAGTTGTATAAAATCCTTTCAAAATCATAAGCTTAATCAAGTTCCTATATTTGCTTTTGAACAAGAATCACTGTGTATGTTATAAAAGGGTATCACCATATTAATCTGGTCTCTCACCTTAATCTGTACTCCTGTCAAAATGGAAACCAAGCCAGAGACAGTTCCAAAGGAGAGGGGAGGGTTTTGCTTGCCTCTTCCTTTCTCCTCTGCCACCTCTCATCTCCCCTTGGCCCTCCAGCTCCAAATACCTTTTGGTTTAATTTATCTGCTTGTGCATTTAGGAAGAAGACAGTATTGGATGTTTCTCTTTTAAATCTGGGGAAGTGGAGTTTGCTCATTATCTAACCTTTACTTGCAGCCCTAGTCATCAGACAGGCTGGCCAGGAAGGTCAGGAGGGAGAGATGCAGAGAATGAGGGACAGGAGCTTACGATTTCTTGACAAAAGGGAAGGATCAGGCACTGGATTCAAAACAGAGGAGTAGGAGGGAGGTGTAAAGGTGATGGGTATCTGGTGGAGATGGAGGGATAGGAGCTGCATAGGCAATAGGCAAAGATGAAGGCAGCCTTCCAAAAGGCTGGCAAAAATCAAACAATCGCAGACATGACTAATTCTGCACTCCAGAAGAGTGAAGCTATTCCCTCCTGCCATTTCTGTGACAGGCATTCCCTAAGGCCCCCACTGCTGCTAGAGCTCCATTATCTGAGGCATCGTTCTTCACACCGGTGACGTGCTCTCTGCCACAAGGGCCTTACAGTTTAGCATGACCCAAAATGCAACAAAGGAGTGTAACAAAATATTGTACAAGACCAGCAGAGGAAGGACAACTGGACCCTTGGATGCCTACATTGCATTTTACCTTATGTATTGTCACAGTTATAGTCAGAAGTAAATAACATACAAGTAATGTACCCACATAGCAGCAACCCACCCTCCATCCCAGGCATTTCCAGTCTTTTTTTCCCATTTAAGAATGAGGAAGTCCCAAGCATCCGATTTAACCTCCTGTCCAAGGGCCTGTTGTTGGTAGTAGTTAGGGCAGAAGGCTAACACAGGCACAGCTGAAACACAGTGCGTGCTGCTAGAGGTCACAGCCTTTGACTTGTGACATTCTGTGAGAGCAGCAGTAAGGAGCAGCTGGACACATACAAGCTTTGCTCTGACTCAGCCTAGTGTAGCCCATCTCTGTCCCTTGTTCTGCCCTGCATCGTATTGTCACAACTCTCTGCAAGTGAGCTGGGTACAGAAGTTACTTTTCAGCTGGACCAGTTCCCAGCCTAGCTCCTAGGGAAGGCATACACATATTCTGCCAGCCAGTGTGGGAAGAGTGTCAGGGGCAGGCAGGGGGGCAGCAGGGCCTGTAGAAGCTGCTGGAGACATTCTGCTCCAGAGGCACAGGACTGGCCTCAGCTGTGCTTGTGCGAAGCAGGTTGTATTACTAAACTGCATTTTCAGATGCCTAAAATGGATTTTGGTACTCAAGTTGAACACCTTAGTTTTCATTTTCCTAGGATGGTAATCATTAAGCCAGCAGTTCACCTCCACCAGAGTGAGAAGACCCTGTTCCCTGACGTGCAATCTCATCATCTCTCTTTTGTCAGCCCTGCTACCTGTGAATAAATGAAGCCCTTTAGTAGCCAGTGTTGGTCACTAACCAAGCAGAAACGTGACCCTGAAAGAAACAGCTGCCTGGTTTTCTGCTGTGTCATTGAGTTGTATCAGCTCACAGGCAAGTCAAATAAACTCCAGAGCCACCAGAAATGAGGAACCAGGCTCTTTGGCTGGGAAGAAGTTTGGGTTAGAGGAGAAGGAACAAGACTTCTCCCTTATGGCAAGTTCAAGCCACTGGATATGCTTAGGTGCTCACAGATGCATCTTGAGAGGTCAATTTACACGTGTTAAATAGGGAACACACAAACTCCGTAGGAGCTGGCAGTGCTGCAGTTTGCTGCAATCCCTAAATTCATTCCTATTTTATATAACATCATGGTCCTAGTTCCACATCTCTTATTCATGTAGAAATATTCATTAAAGAAGTTTTAGTAAATAATTGGAGAAAAATCTGTTCTCAGCCTGCATACTTCTGTGCTTTGAGGAAACAAGTATCTTTTGAAGATATGTTGAGGTACATCCCCTAATTATCATTTGTATATAGTATAAATAAAACTCATTACAAAGAGAATGCAACTTTAAGCCACAGAAGTGTAAATTTCCCATGAGTTCCTAATGCAGAGCAGTACCATGAGTTTAAATGAACCTTTTCAGTGTCCCTCACCCCTGCCAGTTCCTGGGATGAAGTGTGCCCTACCTGCCTTAAGACAGGGAAGATGTTCATCCTTGCTAAGCTCCCACTTACAGCACACTGGAAAAAAAAGTTCAAATAGACTGTTGTGTTTCTTTCTTCATGCCAGGCCTGCATCACTCCTAACTGCTCATCCCTCTAGCATGGACTTTGTCCTGACTTAACAGAGTGTATTATGACTGGCCTGGAGCTACCCACAAAGATAGCAATTACTCTGTATATTGTTGGCCTGGTTTTCAAGAGGCCTGAGCAATCCTACTTCTTCAAGGAGCAAAAGGGCCTGAGGACACCATCACCTCTGGAAATCAAGCCATTAGGGGTAGGAAGAGGATGTGAAGGAAGGCATGGGGGCTTGTAGGAAAGCATTGCTTCCATTCAAGGGGCACATCAGTAGAAAGCTGCCACAGTCAAGGGAAGAAAGTAAATAATCTAATAGAACTTTCTTACAGGCCAAAAAATCCTGTGAAGACCTGGATGGCTGCACACCACATCTCTGAAAGCAATGACAAATCACATTATGGTTGAGGCATGTAAAATAGTTATGTCAAAGCAATGCCTCCTGGCGTGGCCGATTTGACTGAGAGAGACAGTCATCATTAGTGCTGCTGCCTGGTTATTGCTGAGGCCTTGAGGGCAAGTGAACTATCTTCTCACTGAAGCGTTGGGCTGAGGCTTCCTCCAAAGGACAGAAATGTATCCAATAGACAAAGTCATTCCTTGTGATGCCACCCACAGGGGTAGCTCACTTCCATGCTTTCCACCGAGGAAGAAGACCACAGTAGTCGCTGTATCTGCTGAGCAACACCTGGAGCCACAGTCAGGCTTTGCTATATTTTCTATATGTTCCCTGCCCCTCTGTAGCAACAAGGCTTGGCAAATAACTGATCCTCCCAGTGTGGGACCCAGCTGTGGCTTCCCACTCCCCTTGCCAGCCTTGGAGTGCCTGGACTTGGCTGTGATTACTCCCCAGCGGCACAGCTACAGGGCAGCAGAGCAAGGGCTGCGGTACATCTGCCCAGCACTTTTCCACACACAGCTTTCCACACAGGAATCCTATTGTCATGAGACATTAGATGTTTTAGGCTCATTAATTCTGGTGACACAATCCAGAAATGTATTTTTAGAGGGAGTGAGCAGGTGTCAAGGCAGCGTTTTAGCTGACAGTGCTACAGAATAGCTATTCAGGAGTACTTGGTTGTTCCTTGTATCTTGATTTGTTGCTGAAAAATATGGTTATTCTTAATATTTTACCTCTTCTTAGATTCAGGAATGGCCTGGATGAGACAAAGGGAAACATTTGCACCCTTGAATGGACTTTTATCTATCAGATTTTCTCAAGGAAACTCGAGAAATGGTACTAATGATTCATCTGTAGTATTGATTGTAGATGATGGTTGGGAAAGAGAACAAAAATAAGAAATTAAAACTAATGATTGTAGCAAATTGAGAAAATATTTTGGTTCAGAAAATTACATCAAAGTCATGTGCTTTTTTCCCACAAGTATTAGAAAGTATTAGAAATCTGCATAAAAATTATTCAGTCAGAAAATGGCTTCCTAGTGTTAAAAATAATCACAATCTATATTCACAGTTACAAACTATTTTCATTTTTTTTTTTTTTTCATAACTACCTTAAATAAAATCTTTAAGGCTATTGTAATATAATCCTCCATCAGTATTTTTAATCTGCTGGACAAAAATATGTAGGATCATAGAGCTCATTTTCTAGGAGAAACAATTCAGTGAGTGAGTTTGACCCAAACCCCTTTGAATGTAATTACTAGGATGGCAAACTGGCTTCTAATGACAGTCAGAAGCATTATGCTTGAATCTACAGATTATTTCATTTGTCTGAGCTCCCACTCTTTTTATTTGTATAAGTACCTATAAATTTTAGTTTGCAGCAGCAAAATTCAGGACATTCTGCTGGCCTTGGGAAATTAAGGGCTGATTTCTCATTGCTAAATACAGACAGAGATGCTGTATAGAGGCTGAAGTGATCTTTACAAACATATCAAAAACCCTGTGAAGAAATTCATTACCACAGAGGAACCTATCACGTATATGTGGTCTGACCACAGGGCAGGTATTTGGAAGCAAATCAAAACTGAGTAGTAAAAAAGATTTTTCAAATTCACCAATACTCACTTCAATCAACAGCCCACCTGCTAAGTGTAACAAATCTGAACATGTTGTGATCATTAATGCTCTAAAGTAGCCTTTTGTCAAAAAAAACCCAAAACCAAACTTGAAACAATGTTGAAAGACAAACCAATGCCATTGTTACTCTCTCACATACTGAGGTAAAAAAAGGTTGATTCTTTTGTAAAGGCTAAAAAAAATTCCTTGTCTTTAGGCTAAGAATGATTAATTTTTAGTCACAAATACACCAGAAAAATATGGAGAGCAGGAAGGAGTGCTGAGCTCTGAGTCCGGAGCAAGAGCTGTGGTGGTGCATGAAGAGGTTTCCATTTCTCAAGGTGAATGCTGTCCTGCTCTGAGACCAGAAATTAGTGGACAAGGTACTGCAACCCATTCCCACCCCAGATAGGAAAGGGCAGGATCTGTATAAGTGGTTCAAGGTCTGGGCAAGTAAGGGCTAAGGTCCGGGGGCGGGGAGAGGGTGTTAGTGAAAAGAGTCCAGGCAAATGCTCCATTTGAATGACAAATGCTTCACCAGTGTGACTTCTTTTCACAGCTGACTGCATTTAGGAAGAGGTTTGAAGGATTACAGCCCGAAGCGGTTGACCTTTCCCACCTCCCTTTGCAGGAAGCTGGAGGTGAAATGAAAGGTTCTGAGTTCCATGGCACACTAAACACCACGTGTGGGGTGGGGCTCCTGGCTGGCTGCCCGAATGGAAGCACCATCCATCCCCAGGCCTTCAGACGGGGGAATGACCACAGGGCATCAGCAGCTGCAGCTTTGGGGAAGGGAGCTGAGCCAGTCCTGGTGCACAGCTGTGATGCCACGGAGTCCAGCTCCATATAGTTTTACCTCTGAATTCTGCAATAGTTGTTTGGTTTTTTTTCCTTTCTTTCAGACTTCTCAAATGGCTTTGAATTGTCAAGCAATCAGAAGTAAAGCCTGGAAGACCTGAAAAAAATGAATAAATTTTTTGAACCTCATTTACAGCTATCTATATCTCCTGCCTCTGTTGATGTCCTACAAATAAGAAGAAAGGATTTTTTAAAATAACCTTGAAGTCAATTTTTAATACAGAATCATAATTAATTAAAACTGCAGAAATTAATTTTGAGCTAAATGCATACCTCAGGTACCCCAAGACAAGGATGCATTTAAAATGACAAGCAAATAAAATTCATTACATAGACAGAAATTACAGACAGAATGAAATTTAAACAAGTAATTACTTGAAATACAAAAATGTAATATATATGTTATTTTAAAATAAGTTAGATAAATTATTTTTCCACTTTCTTTTCCCATCTTTCTAAATCTTGTGGAAGGATACATGCCTCAGGCAAACTCCAGAACTATTTCCTTTCTGATAAAAGGGTCTTTCTGTTTCAAAGGCTGTATGGTCAGTAATATATGTAAAGCTGTTTCACATTCAGGAGGAGTAAGGCTTTTGATTTAGTACAGTGTTAATGTTAGGAAAGATGTTTAATCCTCAAGTTTTTGAAGTGTCTTTACTGTCAGATATTACCCTATATCAGTATGCAACATTCACTTTCAAAAATGTCTGCTACCTTCTTTTTCTTTTCTTTTTTTTTCTCATTTTTGTAACAAGGTAAATATAAAAAATAAAAAGCAAGCCAAGTTATTTTCTTGGTTAGTATTAGCTCACTTCCAAGGGACCTGTTAGGGGGGTATCAGTTGTCCTGTGTTGGCTGGAACAATCCTGGTGTGCAGCCCCTTTTTTTTGACATCTTCAGACACTGTTTTCTTCCAGGGCTTAAAGGCTGCATAGCCTGCTCCTGCCTTTGCCACCTTACATGCTCCATGGGGTACCCTCTGGGATACTTTTTTGGAGGGTGTTGTGTGGGTATTCCAACTACAGTAAAATCTGATTTCCCCATCTCTAACTACAGGACATGGTAACAGAATAAAAATGCGGAGAAACTCCTCTAACCCTGTAATCTATTTGGTGTATACCATGGTTGTTCCCCTCCATCTTATCTGCCTAACACCTCTCCTATGCCAGCAAATTAATTCCCATGCAGCACTAGTGTGGACAGGCCTGGAAACAGTGGAAGAGGGGCAGAGAGAGAGAAAACCTTCCCTCTTCCTCTGATTTGTGGTCCTATCCACAGCAGTGGGGACCCAGCGACAGAGCCTTTCCTTCTAATTGCAGCAAGCCACAGCAGTGCTGAAACACTCTGCTCCCTTATTCAGTGCTGTGCTGCTGCCACCACTTTTTGACTTATCATAGCACTTATATCAATGAGTCCCAATCATAAATTTTAAAAATGGGGTTATTTTACTGTCCTCAATTCCTCGAACTGGTGACCAGACTTTAAGAGCTGATGAAGAAACATTAATGAAGAACCAAATTTTTTATGTATCCATCAAACTGCAGTGTAACAGCTGAATTGCTGATTTGTGTTTTTCCTTCTTTGCTGGATCCTTTTCCTCCCCTTCCCCACTGGCTGCACTGTATAACCATACCACAGAGATGTTAATGTAATTACTGGGCAAGACAAATCAATGCAGGCTTTGAACTGCCTGGGTGTTATGTTCGTGCCCTCTTTTCTGGGGCAGCCCTTGTACAGCCAGGGCAGGGAAGCAGAAACGTGCTCTCTAATCACCAAGCCCTCAAAGGACTAAAGCAATGCAGGAGATCATTTTACCATTATAGTGGTAGTGATACAGCAGTTACAATGTCTGCCCATAATTCTGCTGTAAAATAATATACTTCAGGACTTCCCAATGCAGCTACAGAAAGTGTTGTTCCACTTTTTGCTTGAGGCTGATTTTATGACATCGAAGCAAATCCTTAAAGAACTTAAGATGATAATCTGGTTGGGTTTAATTTATGAGAAGTCTTTCTTGTGTTTAAGAGAGTGATTAAGGATTTGCTTTGTATAAGCTCACGTGTCTGTCTGCTGGCATCAGAGTCAGGTATTGCTTTGTCTTTGTTTTAGAGTGAGAAGCTTGTGCCTCTGGGCCTGATGCTCTGCACCACCTTGTTTGACAGCATCCATCAACCATGGGCACAGCTTGAGGGGCAAACAGTCATGGAAGGTGCCAAACATGTCTGTCCTGAGCTTTTACCACCTTCCTCTTATGCTGGTAAACATTCCAACACCGCCTTCCTGAGAAGGTGCCTTAACAGGGAGGAATGGCTATGGAGAAAGCTGGTGTTATTTTAACCCCAAGAATTGGTATATTCAACTGAGACTGTGATGTCCAACATTTAGCTGGTGTAATTTTATATACATGTAAGCCTGGGCTTAGTAGAGCTGCTGCCTTGCACGAAGAAAGAAAAAAAAAAGGAGGCTCTTCCAGTAACTTTTTTTACAAAAAGAGGAAGAGCAGCAGAAGGTCATCAAAGATTATATCTGGGGTTGCAGAGACTGCCCTTTGAGAGAAATTCCTGTAGGGTATTTCCATGTCAGCTCATTCCTTATGTGTACTTGTTATGAAAACTGTTATTTTTCCCAGCATTCAGAATTCAAATTCTATTTTGTGACTTATTTTTGTATTTTTTGCCATTTCAGAAGCTCTATCCCTGTAAAACATTACAGTTTTCTGGTGCTGAAATGCCAGAAGGATTTGTAGTGACTTTCACCAAACCACCTGAAAAGTAGGTCAGTAGCTGTACAAATTCAAGAGAACTGCAATGCTACAGCAGAAATGGAGTTAATCCTGATGTATATGATGGATATGCCTCCTAACCTCACTGCAGGGGACAGTGTGGACATAAAAATATCTTCATTAATCTTTTCTCAACTGGTTATTTCCAAAGGGGAGGGCCTCATGATATTTTTTTTTCATTAAATACCACAGGGCCAAATCTGTTGAGCTTGTTTGTTCAAACAGGGGCATCTAAATCCAGATTTAGCCCATAAACTCTCATGAGAGGAAAATGAAATTTCATGGTTAGAAGAAGAATATATAATAAAACATGGTTTAAATTAATTTATATCTGGAATTCCCCTTCCCAAAGTAAATCTGCAATTAGCTATATTTAGATAAAGGACAAACCTCTCATGGTGATGGTTCAGCTAAATGTGTGGATTTAGGTCTAAGCAGCTACACAAAGTCACTGTTAAAACCCTGCAGGAAAGCCCTGGTGTGTTCTGACTTAGTGAGTTTCCCTGGAGCAGTTCTTCCTGGCTGTATTTCATTTCAGACTTGGTTTGTTGCTTTTAAATAGCTATTTTTAAAATTCTGAAATCTCTTTATAGCTGGCAGACAGAAAGCGTAGGCTGCAGGCAGAGAAATGGGTAGGGAAAAGGAGGGAAGGAGGGAGAGCAGATCTGAAGTACGTCAGAATTAATGCAAATATTACATAATATAATATGTAAACACTTCAAAAACAATGTTAAAGCCTTTTTAGACTGAACTGACACCAGAGAACAGAGCAGGGGTAAGCACACTAAACTCACATATACTGCATAGAATCCCACCCAGAACAGTTCCCACTGATCTATAAACCCTTGTACTAATGTGATGAAAAAAGGAAAATTATGTGTCAATAACTAAAAATAAAAATAGAAATATCCAAGTAACTATAGGTTGCCTCAGATGGGGACTGATGGGGAGATGAGGGATTATACAAAGGATTTTGGTGGCCTCTTAGGTGGTGGGTAAACATGAGCTCCTAGTGGGATGCGTGGCTTCAGAGGACTAACAGCAGGCTGCAAGAAGCAGGAGATGACAGGAAGAAACACAGCAGTAACCAACCCACTACTCAAATAGCATCCAGTCTTCAAAGGCTGCGCGTCAGGAGGGTGATGGGGAAATGGCAACAGAGCCACTGCTGGTGCTGCTGGGGCGATCAGCAGGGCGGGCTGTGCCGAGGGCTGTGACAGTCTGACGGCCCTGAAAGGTTTTGTCCCAATGAAGAGGGGACTGCACTGGTGAGAAGAAGATCAGATGACACTGCTGAGAGGGAGAGACATGAGTGAGAGGACCACAGCTGTCCTCCAGGGCTTTTCTTTGGGTGAGAGAGCTGGAAATATCTATAAAAAATCTAATTAGCTTGTAAATGAGGAGATAGCAGAAGTGATCTGTCACAGGCTATAAATAACACAGTTCAGAAAACAAAGTTCTAACAAAGGCTTTATGGGTGGAAGCTGGAGCTGAGTAAGTTCAAGCTAAAAATAAAATGTAGATCTTGACCAGTGAAGCACCTTATGACAGGATGTGGTTAGCTTCTCTCTTGCATTTAATCTTTAAATCGGGATTAGATTTCCTTCCTTAAAAAAATTCTCACATTCAGTCAGCAGAGACTTGTTCAGCACTGTGTTCCCAGGGCAAATGGTAAAATCCTAGAGAGTTATGTTGAAGCCTGCAATGATGCACCCTGGACTTAAAACCTGTGACTTTAGAATAACCACCCTTGAGCAATATGTGATTAGAAGGGTTGCAAATATGTATTAATTAACACTGAAAAGCTAATCAAAGTGGGTTGGTAAATCAGGCAACCATAAAGGACAAACTATAAAAACAAGTTAAGTCTCAGCACTAGAAAACATGTGGGAAAGAAAAGTGTTTCCAGAGAGTAATATTTCTCCTTCAAAACAACCCTATGTAAGATAATTAATTTAATTTAATAATTAATTTAATGTAGGCTTTTTGTGGCTAATGCATACTTAAAAGTTCCTCACTTGTGCACAGGTACATGAATTGCAAAACGTCCATGGATGTAGGCCTATGTGGGGTTACAGAATTGACATCAGGCTGTATATCTTCAGCACAGTCACACACTGAAAGCAGAGATGAGACTTGGGTACTTCTCCTTCGCAGCAAGATTTTTCTTTGAATGGAGGATGTCAGTTTTTGTGAGACACAGCTAAATGGCTCCAGCTTTGCCCAGCTGAGAAAGGCTGCAGATGAATTTGCTATAGGAATGTAAACCTTGGAAGCATGTAGATGCTTGTGAAATCCTCTTGGGATTTCGTCCCTAGTGTCTTAATGTGTCTGGTTAATTGTCAAGTGCCAAGTTTACATTCATCAATTAAATGAGAATGATTACAAACTGTCTCACCCATTGTCACAGAGGCAAAGGTTCCTTTCAACTCTAATAAATTAAATTAAATTGGCTCAAACCCTGCAACCCTAGACAGATTGGCTTTATGTTGAGAGGCATTAGTTTGATTGACACCTGTCTGGTTGACTGGGAATGGTTACCAGAATGAATAGAATCAGACAATGGGGTTTTGTGTGTTATGGGAGGGATTTTACGTGAATAGGCACAACATCAGCTGGTGGATGCAGCACCTGGGAAAAGCATCCAACCAGTTATGTAGCGCCAGTGGCTTTAGGTTATAATATAGGAGTCTTATGAAACCCTGAATGTGTAGATAAATGTGTGCAAATATTATCATTGTTTTTTCCTCCATCTAATTTCAGTTATCAAGCAGGAAACCCTGTGTGTATTTGCAGAGATCAGCAATTCAGTGACAAAACATATTTCATGTATGAGTTTTTCTCCACGATTCTTCCCAATTAGCAAATGCTGGGGTGACCATCAACACCTAGAATTTAACTTTATTTCCAGGAAGGGGATCTAAGTGATCTTTAACTTGTCTGTGTGTTTTAAAAAGTCTTTTACATCGTAACAGCTGCCTGCTCACCAGATCTTCATGTTTTTTAATAGTTTCATCAGATCACTGTCTGCAAATGTAAGCCCCTACACAGCATCACTGGTAAATCAGCTTTGCTATACCTCATGTACCCTGCATTTACTCTAAGGAATTGCTGCAACCTTGCATTCAGCATAGTGAAGCTGTACAGCCACACCAAACACCACATGATTGTGTTCTGGTAGCAGATTGTTGCACAGAATAATGAAATGGTTTGGGTTGGAAGTGACTTAAGATCACGTAGCTCCAACCCCCCTGATTTGGGCAGGGACACTTTTCACTAGGCCAGATTGCTCAGAGCTTCATCCAACCAGGTCTGGAACACTTCCAGGGATGGGACATCCGCAACACCTTTAGGAACCCTGTGCAGAAAGTAATTGTCTGGGAGCAGTTCAGCATCAGCGTTGCCAGTTTGGCTACCCAATAGTACAAATCAAGATGGTTCTACATAGTCCATTAAGCATTCTTTCTCATGAGGCTCTGGCATGTTGGACTTTTGAGAGGAATAGGAAAAGCTTGGAGGAAGATGCGCACATTTTTAAAATTTACTCAACTATTTCAAAGGTGCCTTTTGCTAGCATGCTGTGTAGTTGAATTACACAGCTGTGTGATTCAAAATGCAGTTAAGCTGGCTGCAATTTTGCAAATGTTTAAAATCATGGGTGGATAGCAAGGGAACTGAATGTCTCTGGTTATAGGCAGATCATATCCTAACTGAATAAGAAAGGCCTAACGTTCTGACTTGCTCTTATAAATTTAGATACAAAAGAATTCAAAGTAATAAGAATCAAAACCAGGTCAATGAGGAGGAATATACAAATAATTTCATCATGTGTGATTGACAGCTAAATGTATTTAGTATTCTGTTTTCTGGGCTAGTCCTTGTAGTTCATCTCATCCTGAGAAGTTTTAGTTCAAATTTAATTGAAGCACTGTTTTCTGGCCTCTTTTTCTAGAATCTTTACTAGAGCAGTGTCACTTCTGTCTTCCTTCCTTTCAATGCTTTTGGTGTGGTTCTCACAGCAGAGGCACAGGTGGGTATAACCATCAGCAAAAGCCTCCAGTGAGGGAACAGGAGCAGCCTGTGACAGCAGTTTCAGCAGGACTGGTAGCAGATGGGGGTGAGGGTGGATAATGCTGCTTGTGGTTTTTCTTACTCTGAAGATAAGGACTCTTTTTTACAAATTCTGCTTCTTTTCTCAGTCCTGCAAGCACAGCAGGTTTCAGTGTTTTGCTGCTGACTTGTCCATGTGCTAGACTGTCATATCAGTCAGTGAGAATGGTTTGTACAGCAGAACAGCTGACACTGGAGATCCTGTGTCTGTAACATGTGAAGAAGCTGTGTTTTTACGTAGCTGCTGATATGATTATGTAATGACACCAGAAGTTTATGTCTTGAGTCTAGAGAGATGTTTGGGAGACACCACCTTCAAAGTTTCTTTTTGAGGCTGAAAAATGAAAAAAAACCCAACGAAGACAGAAGTGGCTTGCGTCCAGCCTACATTTCACTACAGAGAAGCTGTGCCTTAGTGGCTGGTAAGATGATATGTCTGTTCTGTCAAGGGTAGGGGTTTTTGGCATCTGTGCTAGGAATTATTTTTTGTGGGTAGCATAGTACACAGAGAACTAGAGCCATTTTTATCTTCCCAGACTAAGTCATGGATAGAAATTATGAAGTATATGCTTTTCTTATATTGGCATAGGCATGGTTCTCCTCCAGATGAAATTGTATAACAAGACATTAATTCAGTTTTTGTATATTAAGTTTGTGACTGCAAGGATGGAAGAATAGCTTCTGACCGTGCCAGCACCTAGATGCAAAGAAATGATCAAAATATTTTTCTAATTTTCAGTATCTAGCATGCTTCATACATTTCTATTCAATACTATATTCCAGCTGTAATTCATAAATTATTTCAGTTGTATTCCCTTCTTTAATGATAAAAGCACACTCCTTGACAAAAGCAGTGTATTCCATTTTGAATTAATTAATTTTATGTGTACGTCTTGACCCACAGTAAAATATATGTGGAATAATTGTCTTCTGTAACACCCAACATAATTAAAACTACATGAGGACTGTTTTGACAATGTACTTTATCATCAGGACTTATTTTCCTGTCACACACTCAGAGGGTAATTTGATGACCATGCAAACAATTAATCACCTAGAAATAAATAAGGAAAACTTTCTCAACAGTCCAGAGATTTCATTTCCTTAGCAAGCCCATACATAACAACAGAAGGTAGGTACCAGTGCCACAGGTATCAAGTGTGAGATGTTGGTGGGGAGAGGAGCAGAAGATTATTGCTCCCCTTTTTCTCCAAACAGCTACAGATTCCTCGTCTAGATCATCTGAATCAAGGAGCAAAAGTGGTGAGTTACATCATGCAACACAAGTTGCTGCCATACACCCATGAAGAGAGGTTTTTAATCCATCAGGCCATTGTTATTTGATGACATAAATGTTTGAAATAGCTGATGTGCCAAGGTGGATGTACCGAGCATCTGCCTTGGTATGAAGATGCATGTGCCCTTGACTTGGCTTCACTAACAAGGTGGCATGCCCCCTGTCAGCCCCTGCCTCATGCAATCTCCTCCTCCATGTCCTCACCTGGCCCTGAACGCTGCACATGTTCACAAAAAGATGAAGAAAGCAGTGGTTCTTTTTGACTGTTACAGGCAGTGGCTGCTCTATAAAAAGACTTCTCTCAAGACTATGCAGAGCAAGAAAGACAGGGTGAACTATTCAAAGTGAAATCTAAATGCAGAGCAGGTCTCTAATTCTGGAACCCTGAAGGTTCACACTTGCAGGATCAACACATTTGTGCCTTGTATCTGCAGTGATGTCAGGAAGACAGAAAATGCATTAAAGTTTAATGCATGCAAGTCAGGACACCGATGTGCTGTGGATGGAGGTTGTGCTGCCTGTCCTGTGCCACACCTGCAGCATAGTGTTGTGGTGGGGGAGGAATTTCAACCTGCAATGAATCTGCTAGAGATGTAAAGCAGTATGTAGGAGCCTGATCCTCTGCAGAACTTGGGCAAGTGTCTGGGGGTCCTCCCTCTGCAGTAAGGGAGGTCTCAAATATTGCAGCTGGAGGACAGAAACTTTGGTCCTGAATTGTCTAAACTTAATCAAAACTTGTCCTGGATTTGGGGTAGAAAATCCCAATTCTTTCTCTTGAGTTTCTCCCATTCCTGCCACTGTCAGAAAAGCACTGCAGGGAGTAAAAACGGAACAGGTCCCTGAAGAGCCTAAGATAAACAGAGTTGTAATGGCAAAAATAGAGACTTGGAGAACACTGTGTATGAATTCACCTTTAAGCTCAAAGACCAAGACTGGAAACTATTGAGTATGAGATGTAAAAGAGCTTTGTTTTGTTTAGAAAAATGCATTTCAGCAGAGATAAGCAGAAAGGCAGTATTTACCATGGGAATGAAATTACCAAAGATAATTGTTACCTTTCCAAAGACAGAAATTCACAAAATTGTACTAGAGCTGTGGTTTGGTTTGGTTGTTTGTTTTTAATTAGATGCCCAAATAAAATATGCCCTGTGTCTAAGGACTGATCCTTTTAATTCCTGAGTTCTCAGTTCAGCTAATGGATTATGGACCTTCACTTTTAAAAGTTATGACTAATTGCACTGTGGATAGTTTAATACACAAAGCCATACAGAAATCTGCTGAAGCAGAATTTGTAACAGAGGTTTTTGCTACTGCAGCAGCAGTTAGCAGGAGTTGAGTGAGCTTAACCCAGTCTGGCAGTGTTTCTGTGAAAAGTGACTGCAATGCAGACATACTCAGAACAGCAAAAGAGGAGTGGCTGCAAACAGTGAAGGAGTTAGAGTCTATCCCACATGCCAAAGATTTACTATGATCCTAGGCAATTAATTGCTTAAAACCCAGTATTTTCTGAGGTGTTTCCCCAACATGTTCCTCATTTTTACACACTGAAGATAGCTGGCTTTTTTGTCCCTGTCTGAGCTACACAGCAGTGGAGGGGCTCTGTCAGAGTGCAGTGTGTCTGTAGTGGGTGCACCTAACCCATCCTGGAGAGGGGCCAAGCAGAAGTGATAGCTGAGGGCTCAGGGAGCTTGAGTGGAAGGCAGGGTTCTGTGTCTGGCTGAGTCTTTGCAGGCTCCACTGGTGTTATATTACTTGGCTGTGTAAAGGGGTGTCCTGTTTGGAAAGAGTTGAAGGAGACCTTGAGTAATCTTGGTCTGCCTTGAGAAGAAGCTCAGCTACTTTAAAGTGCTGATTATTCTGGTTTAGGCAGGGATAGAGTTAATTTTCTTCTCAGTAGCTGATAGAATGCTGTGTTTTGGATTTAGGATGAGAATAATGCTGATAGCACACTGATGTTTTGGTTGTTGCTGAGCAGTGTTTACCCTAAGTGAAGGACTTCTCAGCTTCTCATTCTGCCCTGCCAGCAAGGAGACTGGGGGAACAAGAAGCTGGGACCCATGACCCCAACTGGCCAGAAGCACATTCTGTACCATATGGCATCTTGCTGAGAGATAAAACAGGAGGGAGTTGGCTGGAGGTGGCCCCCTGCTTGGGGACTCACTGGGCATTGTTTCAGTGGGTGGTGAGCAATTGCATTATGCATAATTTCTTTTCTATATTCTTTCATCATTATTACTATTTTCACTTCTTTTTCTGTTCTGTTAAACTGTTTGTCTCAACTCACAACTTTTACCTTTATTTCCTTTTCTCTCCCCCACCTCAATGGTGGGGAGTGAGGGAGCAGCTGGGAGGTATTTGTCTGCATGCAGGGTTAAGACAATAAACCATCATAAATAAGAAAAACAGAATAGGGAAGCAAAGCCCTTCCTCCCCATCCCTGCTGATGAGGCCTCTGAAGTCAGAAACTAACTGCCTGAAAGAGAATTACCAGACAGAGAAGTCTGAGGGGTTTTATATGTATGGAAACCCCCACCCCCCACCCCAAACACTGATTTATACTGTTGAAATACTAATGCGCACCAATAAGAGATCAGGATGCTCTCTGGCATTTTTAAGGCTTTTTAAGGCTTTTTGTGTCTTTTAGGGCTGAAACCCCAGACATTTGTTTAGAATAATACAACAGAAAAGAAAATAAGATTCAGAAATAAATCATTTCTTTATGAGGACTTGTTAATTAATTCTTAATTAAGATGCGGTGTTAAAAGAGTTTGCTCTGTACCCACATCATTTATTTTCTGGAGGCTGCTTCCCTAGTTGAAGAAGGCAGGGAGAAGCCATTTATATAGTCACAGCCTTACAACTCCTTATGTGTAACTTGTCTTGACTGACAGGATCACTGTACCTTATCCAAACAATATGAAATCAGTTGTTCATCATCTCCTGGAAGATGGAGCTTCCTTTTCTTTAAAGAGAACCATTCTGAGCAGAAAAAGAAATGTTCATTGCAATTTATAAATAAAAGCCATATTTTCTGCATGGATTCTTGTGTTTAGATGCAAATGTAGCCTTTGGATCAAGCTCCATTAGATGTACAGGTAGAGGATAGTGCCTCTGAAAGGATATTGCTGATTTCTGCAATATTTGATTTATATATTATGAATTAAAGACAGCTCTACAACACAGCCAATATTTTGGTGTTATAGACATTTAAACTTTCTGCTAGATATCTTCCTTTGAATTCAGTTTGTATACTCCACTGGGCCTATAGAATGAAGAGATCTAAAGTGTATGTGTACAGTAGAGGCATACTGTTCACTTTGTGTAGATGTCTTTGATTCACAGCAAAAATTATTTTCTTGCAATTGTAAAGCTCAGTCTCTTTGCCAGCTAATTGCTACACTAGCTTATGCTTCACACCATACGGAAACACCCTTTTAAATATGCAAAGAAAAAAAGCTAAAAATAAATCACAGCTGCTGTTAGATGGGGGTTGAAAGATACAGCCAAGGCAGGAGGAAAAAAAATAAATAAAAATGAGCTGCCTCAGTTTAAATACAGCTAAACCATTTTTAATATTGAGAAGTTATTTTTCTGTTCTCCAAATCAATATTCATTAATAGTATTCAGAAAAGAGAACTTTGAATATAAAACACTGAGATAAAGCCAGTAATTTTAACATGCAGTTTCATAGCTGTAATATTTTTGTACGCTGTGTTGCTTTAATGATTGCTGTTATAATTTGTATTTGGCTTGTGAGGACTGATTTATATTAACACGTTTCTTACTGGTGCATTCAATTTAAGTTCAAACCTTCCTCTTAACTTATAACACACAGCTTTGTAGGTGGAAAAGAGCTTTCCCTTTGCAGCAGTAATTGCTCCTGACCAGAAATGGTAGCTTGACCTCACCCACACAAGATCAAGTGAATATATTGAGCTCTGATATGTTATCTCTGATTTCCTACGATCAGCAAAGTAGAAATCTGAGAAATATTTCATTGTGCTGTGTGTGTTTTCCAGAACTGATCTGTGATAAAAATCTGCAATTTATTGCATAGTCACACTTATTCTGCATAATTCCAGCCTCATCCAAACAGCCATTTTTTTCCTGTATCAGATCTGTGGGTGCCCACAGCACAGGAGTGGCAGTGAGCAAGGGGAAAATAAAATCTTTTCCCTCCCACCTTTCATCTTAAACTGCCATAAAACTGCAATATTTGTCTCACTTGAGGAGTCTAAACCAAATATCAGTGTAACTTTCATTTAACTCATGGTCTTTGTAGGATTTCCCATCCCTCTGTGTAAGAATGGAAAGCAGGGGATGGACCTTGCCTGCTCCTTTCCATTGGTGGCAGCAAGGCTGGCTCAGCCACTCTGGCTCCCCTGCTGCCAGAGAAGGGAGAGAAGGGGTGAGGGTGCAGAGATGGGCCAGGGAGAGGATGGCACAGCTGGGGGGACAGCAGGGCAGGCACCTGTGGATGTGCACTGACTGTAAAAGCAGCCTTGGTCATGCTATCAGGTAGGAGACTGTGAGCTGCTGTGGCTGAAATGGTCTCACTAGGAAAAGGTTATATTTTAATGCTGATCATTTCCCTGGTCCATCTGGTCCATTGGGACCTGTGGTGACAGTGCTGAGGGGATGGTGGGGCTAAGATTGAGGGAGAGAAGAGGAAACTACCCCAGCCTCACCATGGAGAAATTAGTCTGGGAGCCCATACCATCAGTCATTCTGCTCTTCTCCATCGTTCTTCAGGCCCAGCTGATACTGCTGGAAAACAGAAAGCATTCTCTCACAGGCAGTGAGAGAGAAGCAGTGGAAACTATCTTTGCAGTTAAAGAGGGGCAGCAGCATGTTCCAGATTAATAACAAATGTGTGTGAGTTCATCATGGGGACAACCTGGTGATAACAGATCAGACTCTCATGCAAATACTTGCCTTAATCAGTAACAAAACTTACATTGTTATCTGCCTCCATCCAGTGTACCACCAACAGAAATTTTAAAACTTCCAGTTTTACAGTAGCTCAACATTTTTTGTGTTTTTGGAGCAGTCTTCAAAGTCAAATTGCCTGTTTTCTGCAGAAAGCAGTGACTGACTAGAGCCACCACCCTCTGAGACAGGCTTCACCTCTCAGACAAAAACTAGTGAAGCAGCTGAGTTACAGACCTGAAAGATTCACCTGCAAAAAATGTCAGGTGTATTACTGAAATGATAAAAGATTGCTGGTTAGTAGAGTCCTCCAGGATGCATGTCTGAATGTCAGACCTGGAAGCTGAAGCAGGAGTGCGTGAAAAAAATTTGCTGTTCCCAGTACCAGACTTTCCTCTTGGAGTGAAGCTCAGGATTAATTAGGTGTTTCAGCAGTACTTTGTCCCTTGTGAAACAGACACCTATGACTAAGGCTGGCTGCCTGCTCATTTCCCAGCTTAAAAACCTTCATGTTCTCAGCTGGATTGCAATGAATGATTTTCTGAAGCAGTTTCTGTCTGTTACTTCTCCTTACTTAGCATGTACTTGCTAGTCTTACTCCTGACCTGAGGTGAGCCTATGCTCAGCCCCCTACCTGGTGTGACTTCCTTCCTTGCCCCAGCTGTCTCAGTAGAGACGTATCTGGTGGCCCATGGGCTGCACCTGAGCCTGTCACCATTACTGTCACCAGTACTGGCCATGTGCCACTGTCCTCACTGGGCATGAGGGAACAGAGCCCCAGCAGTGCAACACTGCCTGGCCAGCTGAGATTTCTCTGCTCCAGGCAGTGCCATTCCCTCTCTTTCCTTGCAGGACCACTGTGGATGCTGTCTTCTGGAAGGGTCTGTGTCGCTATCCATGTCAGCAGAGGCTTTCAATCAATGTGCCCTGATTCTGCTGTTAGGACTCTGTGCATCCCTCCCTGCCAGAGCTGGCATCAGTTACCAGCTGTGGTGGTTACTCACTTCAGATCCATCCTAGTACCAGAAAACACATAATAAAAGCCTTGCTCTGGCAGGCATCAGCCAGAGCTAGAAAGCATATGTGCCTGCTCCAGAGACTCCTCCACAACTATGGCAAATGGTTTTATTCTGTCTTTAAGGATTTTCTTCATCCAAGGCATTGTGCAAGCCATGACAAATGAGTCACTCCTCAACAAACAATTTGTATCAATTAATGATACTTCACTTCATACTGACCAGCCTCAGGGCTTTGCTGATTATTTGATGCTTTTTAATTATGCCTTCAGACACACTTGGTTTTTTCTGATGGGGAGAGATGACCACTGGGGCAGGTGTTTTTCCCTTGCTTTTCTTGTAGTGATTCCACATGATGCTGGCATGAACCTGACTGCCAGCAGTCTCCTTCTAGCTATCTTGTAGGATCTTCCCTGGACACTGCAACCAAATTAGCCAAAGAGCCTACAGGAGTCACTGTTCCTGACCATAACCAGCCCTCAGACAAACTGCTAACAGACAAACTGCTGCTACTGTAATGAAGGTCAGGCATGTGAGATTTTGGGGATCACATTCTGGTGTTTCTACTCCTTACTCTAAAAACTGTCCTTACTCAGCAGTTTGTCTGTTACTTCTCAGCCTTCTGACATGGCAAACTTATGCATTCCTGCTGTGAGCTCTCCTCATTTTCCACCAGTGAATTTAATTATATACGACAGTAAACTGAAAAACTTCTCAATTATGCAAACATGGGTGCAAATGAAGGATATGAAACTTGGCAAAGATCCTTGGAGGACAGCAGAAGGTGGAGCATAGCATGACAGAGGACATTCAGGAGAATGCATGGAGATTGCTGATGCCAGCTGCAGCCTCTCCAGGTGCCCTCTGCATTCCCCAGGTCACAGGGAAAAGGGCATCCTTAAGCACAGACTGCTGCTTCTCTGTTGTAGGACAAAAGGATTGCAGTAGGAATGTGGATTGCCAGGCCCTGCTCTCTACCCTCACAGGTGAGTATGTTAAGCTGTTCTTTTCAACTCCAGAAACATTGCATAAAAATCTCTTCCTTTATGTCATCCTTGCCTTACTCGAATAGTTACTCCAGAGCAGACTAGTTTAGAGAAGAGGAACATTTTTTTTTATTTCCAGCCTATCTGTATTTATGTCTAGAATGCAAACTTTGGTTTGTATTGCCTGTCCCTTTTCCAAGGTGTTCCTGCTTCACCTCCATTGTACAATTATGGACAACAAGAAGTGTGCTACACCTCCTACTCTCTCCTATTATTAGGATGGCAAAGTTAAGAGTCACCAGCCTTCTCTCACAGGAGAGACTGTCCCTTCCCCTGCCTTTCCTTCCGCTACAATGTGCTCTCCCATCCAGTGACCAACAGGCAGGACTCTTTGGAGCATCCTGTTGCTGCAGACATGTCCTGCATGTCCAGCAAACATTTGTTTTTCACATGATTGCCTCTTGTGGTGGTTCATTCTTCAGTCTGTAACAACATGCCTTTCTCTCTGTATAGCAACAGTAAGGACCTTGCTGTCACATGGGTTATGTTATTCTCAAAAATATAATTGTTCATTTTATTGACATCCTGTCTCTACTACTGTAGAGTAGTACTGTAGTGCTGCAGTACTGTAGTACTGAAGTTATCTCTCCAATAGGATATCCAGGCTTCCTCTCTTTTCATGTTACCAGACACATTCATGGCCTTAAACAATTCTCAACAGTGCTCATATTTGTTGTGCTGAAATCACTATTGGAGATATTAAAGAAGATGCATCTTAAGACTAAGGAATTTCTCATTAGTAACCCCTCCTTGGTTTTTTTACCGTGCCTCCATTTACTCCACAGTTCTTAGATGGCAAGAACTGACAGAAGAACTTGTGCACAGAGAGCACTATCTCATGGAACCATGCAAAAATGCAACTCCAGCCTCGGCAGATTGCAACTAGGATCTTCAGGCAAAGGCTTTATTACAAGCCAGCATCAAGTTGGTCTGATGGCAGCCAGTGAACAACTGTTTAGGGAGAGAATAGTGGTGGGAGTTTGTGAGGTGATTACTAAAGTGCTGTAGCTGCAGAATGTTTGGTTTTCCTATCACCCCTGCAGTGAGAGCCAGCTTGAGGAGCAGACAGTCTCCAAGTGCTGGTGATGGCATTTACAAATGTTCCTCTCCTATATGGACAGCACTGTGCTGCACAGACTCTGTGGACAAATCAGTGTGAAAGAGTAACACCACTGAGAATGGCTTATTTGACCAGGTGGGCAAAATCAGCTGCTGGTGTGTGAGCAGCTTCAGGCGTGCTCAGCGCTCCCACAGCTCCCAGTATCTTTCCTAGTAAACCCTTAGACCTGTTCCTGGCCAGTGCCTGGCCCGTGGCAGTGAGCACACCTCTGAGTAATGCCTGAGCGTGGTCAGAGCACTGTGGGTGGTTTGCTTGTAGCAACCCTGCTTGGGAGGATGAGGCCATTTATTAGCATAGATATAAGTCACTCAATGCCAGTTGGCCCCAGCACCTGGGAGCATTCCTAGGCACATCTAATTTATTATTATAGGCACAGACTTTGTGAATACCGCTGTGGGATACCTTGGCAGTGTGCATGGTGCTGTGTGGCCCAGATCTATTTGAATACAAAACCATCTTTTTGCCTTTAAAAATATGAGTACCTGCTGTTATATCGGGGTGGGGGGGGTGGGGGGGTCAGTGTACCCTCTACTAGTCTGGCTGATGAGGCCATTCCCTGCTATGAGAGCACCCGGCAGGAAATGGCTCAACTGTGTACTGATCTGCTGCTTAATGGTTGCAGAACCAGTTTTAGACAAACTGAAAGCAAAATGGACACTACCTGTAACCCAGCTGAGGTGCCAGGAAGCCTGGTGCTCTTCAAAGTAGTGGGCTGGGAGGTAAGTGGCACAATATTTACAAGGATAGTGCAAAGAGATTTCATTGGCATGGGCTTAGAGCACCATCAGTTTGCAGGCCTGGCACAGGCAACTAAACAGCTCATCTGTCATCACTGGGAGCAGTCCAGAAGGGGCTGGCATTGCAAGGGCTTTGTGTGCCTGGAGCTTTGTGTGGCAAGCAGCAGTGCACAGTGAAACAGAGTAAGGAAATGTGATGCTGCATTACTTTGTCACATCTGTGCCAACTGGCAACTGCTTTATGCAATTCTGAAATCTATTAAAAGTTTAGGTGAGCCTGCCTGTTTCTTGTGTTTCCTTAAGTACTTATCTGCCAGCAGAGTGTGTAACTATGGTCTTTATTAAAGCAAGTAAAGGACATTTAAAAAGAATGAAACAATTTTGTTAAGAACTAAGCAGACAGCAAGCAAAATTTGGAAATGTCAGCAAAGTGCCTGTGATACTGTCTGTGGAGAGGATCCTAGCCCTGTGCATCACTCTCCAGTGATGGGGTTACATGTTATCAGTATTTCTGCTCTTCCCCTCACTGTTGCAGTGGAAGAGGAAGAGGCCAGTGCCTGTCCTGATGGACCCCTGCCCACCTCAGCATTTTCCAGGGGGTTTCTCAGGTTGGAGTGAAATAGTAAAGAAATGGTGGTTGAGCTGGAGAGATCTGCTGCACAGTTCCCTCTGCTCATGCTTCCTCTCCCTTTAGTTACACATGTGGTGCTCTGATACCACCTTACCCTCTCTGGTCATCAGCAATCTGTCCCCATCTCCTCTAGCTCCTTGTTCACAGAGATCACTGAGCTCAGACTCAACCTCTACCTTCCTGTAGATTCTTTGTTTTCCTCCTCTCCCCTGGTAGCTCAGGTCCTCCTCTTCCCTTGAGAGCCCTGAGAGTCCCCAACTCCCTGACAGTCCTCAGTTGCTGTTGAAGTCTAGGAAAAGGGAAAGTCCTGTTTTACAACAAATGAATCACAGTATTTTCTTTGTCCTGGAAAAGTAATAAAAGGAAATACCTTTTCATAATCTTTCCTACAGCATGATCACAGTTAGATACCTGTGATGGTTCACTAAGCCTTTATTTCTTCTTTCAATGCGTGTCAATGCGTTCTTCATATCATAGTGCATCCAGATTTTATCAGCAGGTGCTAAGTGTGAAAAGGCAGTATTTTTTCAGTTCTCACATGAAAGTGTTTATATGCTAAAAAAGCCTTTTGTCATTTGGTGGTGGAGCAGAAAATCAGTGGATGAAGACTGCAAGTTACAAGAGGAAGTAAAAACTGCAGTGACATTTGGCTTCATAAGCCAAGAACAAAAAAAAAAAAAAAGCAAATATAAGCAGGATATTGAACAGTGTGACAAAAGCCTGTTCACAAGAGTTCTGTTTTAACCCCCAGCTTCAGGGTGCACACAGATGGACCAGGTACCCCTCCAGCGACTTTTCCAGTCAGTACAGTCAACAGAGTTTGTAACAGAGACCACACAGGACCCCATCTGAATGCTCATAATAGTGTCCTAAACTCAGTGAATGCTGTGCATAGACAGAGTACAGATACACAGTCGCTTCTGCTCTCTACCATTTTAAATACTGAAAAGGTAATATTTCATTAAAGACCAGTAGGAAAAAAAATCTCTAGCTGCAGGCTTGGATAAGCCCTCTATCTGGGATTGGTCTTGCTAGTGATGGCAGAGGAAGACATTACCTCTTCCCCTGACTGAGACAAAAGCCATCCCATTGCAAACAGAAGCTACCGAAATAATTTCAAACACTGGTCATGGACTATTACATGGACTATTTCTCCAGGCAACATCAACTTGGCATCAGCTGTGACTCCAATGCTGATAGGCAGGAGCCTTCTCTGCTTTGTTCTTAAATTTTACCCAAATGGGCCAGAAGACAGCGATCCAATCCTGCTTACTCTGCTGTTTGAGATTTAAGACTGCTGCTAGTCTCACCCTCAGTTAAAAGTGCAGGTAGGCTACAACAGCCATCAATTATGGCTGTGGGGCCCCTGCTGGATGAAGCCTTTGGCAACCTTGTGTTAGGGAAATTATCCCTGATGTCTTAGCTTGCAGGCAGTCTGCAATAGCAGCCTGGAACAAAGTCTGTGTTTATAGACAGATGGTATAGTGCAGTGTGGGTAAAAGCCAAACAAAAGCCTGTGGTAACACTACAAATAATCCAACGTGGACAGGGAAGCTTCAGTCATAATTCACAAGATTTTAGGTTTCTTCCCACACAGCATCTCTCTCCTTTGCCACCTTTCTAGGCCTACCACACCTGTGCAAGGGCTCCGAGGAAAGCTGTTTTTGTGGGGAGTGAAAGACACCTGCAGAATTCCCTACATCATGTATGTGCACAAATGCCTCCTCCAACAGGCTATTTCTACCACAGGGAGGGGGGAACAAGGTACCTACTTAGTCACACACAAATAGAATTAAACCACTGACAGCAGGAAAAAAGACCTCTTTCTCAATGGGACATGGGGAGCAGTGACCATTTTAAGGAACTTGGACTAATAGGAATGTCGTTCTAATTGGGAACGGCCGGAAAAGAACGACACAGACTCTCAAGGGAGTGAGAACAAGAGGATCCTTCAGTTTATTGCTTGCAGGCCTGCTTTATAGACAGATACGTGGAAAGTACAGAAAGGAAACTCTTATTGGTTAGTAAACTGCTACATTACCATCATTGGTCAGTGGGGTTCACCACCCCCCTGACTTTCTCCTGCAAGGAAAACAAGGAACACATAACAACACCTGCAAGGCTGTTTTGTGTTCCTGAGGATTGTTTTAATTCCTTCTCATGTTTTTCCCAGACTACTTTCTCAGGGCCAGCCTGAGAAGCTGTGCGGCCTGTAATCTGTACAGGCACTGTCAGAATTTAGCATCCATATAGGAACTTATTATAGGATACATAAGCATCAATCTGATGACAGCCCCTGTGGCATGCTTTGCCCTAGGACAGCAGGGGCAGCCTTGGAATGCCATGGTAACACTGCTTAGGTTTATGAGTTTTCATTAAAGCAGAGGGGAAACATAACTGCTCCTATGGATGAGTCTGATTCTCTTCTGCCTACCTAAGCTTAGGTAAGAAGCTGTTCTTTGGGAACAAAAACAGGATTGCATTAGTAGGTGTGAGAACTTAAGAATCAGACTTGTCAATCAAGGCTTTCACTGCAAGGGTAGTACAGTGGTAGAGTCAGTAATGGATATAAATTGGCATATGACCAGAATTTCTCAGTTTGTCTAGGAGAACTTCTTAGTTGTCATTTTGACCAGTGTGTATCACTGCAATGCTGCTAAGTGTGCCAGCATAGCTCTGTGCATGGCTTAGCATTCCTGAGTAAAACTGGCTCTGCCTCTGTGCAATGAGTATATTTCTCTGATCAATTTACACTTGAGCAGGGAAGATCAAGAAAAGTGGTAACAGTAGTATCTTACTGGCTGCTTGTAGCTAATGTCTTCTCTGCTTTTCACTCATGGCCCAGGATGAATGGTTTGGTTACCATTGAACCACAAGGGGAAGAGAGGAAAGGTACAGAACAGCTGGGTTTAATGAGCTGGAACAGATGTAAGTATTAAAGCAGTGTATACACTTGTCATGCAAAGAGGAGTTACATGTATATAAATGACAAGCAATTTAAATCAAGACTTCAGAGTTTACAACTGACTTTATACCCCAAAAAGAGTCCAAACTTGGTGTCTTAAATTCTGTCATTTGAAACAAACAAATCCTAAGTAATTTAAGTTATGGGGGCATAAACTATCAATCTATGTGGTGAACTTTTCATTTTGGACAACGTCATGGTTTACTTTTACAGCTAGCTGTTCCTCCTCCTCTCTTGAATTTTACATTAGGCTATCTGGGTGTTTCCAAGGCAAATTCCTAGAGTGCCAGTTGAGCAATCATTTATTCTTTCAAAGACTACTCCAGAGGTGATGCATTAACATTTTTGATTCTTTGTGTAACATTTATGTGCAGCTGGAAAGGAAAAAAAAAATCTTAAATCCATTGAAGAGAAACGTGATAGTTTTATAATTTCAGTGAAAGCATTAAAAATAAATCATATGTTAAGAGGATCTTCGTACTTCAACACTAATGCAATCTTAAATGACAGGATCTGGTATTGGGAATACAGACTTTTCTCTGTGGGATTAAAGATGTCAATTTATATTTATGCAAATAAATTAAACTGCTTAATTTCAGACTGAGATTAACTATTTTTCATGCTGGTAGCTTGACAGTTTCCTGTATTTAAAGGAGACTGGGATGAAATCATGATGGGAAAAAAATGAATCTGTAATTTATTCTTTAAATCAATGCAAACTGTTAGTACTAGGGTTAGAAATTTAATAAAACATAATGATTATTAAAGTGGAATTAGAGGAAATTAAGTGTTCCAAAAAGGTGTTGCTTTTGCAATGATGACAGTATCTGTGTTTAAAATTTGAAAGAGCTTTTCCTAATTACCCATGAAAAATTACTCTTTTGCTTTCATGTATTAAGTCCATAAAAGTCTCTCCCTACCATCAGACCCTGAGACAGGTGGGCAGCAAGCACCACTAGCAACTGTCCCCAGGCCAGTGAAATCACACATCTCCCGAGGGGATTCAGCCAAGAGAACTAGGCTGGTCCATTTTGTCGAGTGGCTAGTGCTTGACTGGTGTTTGTAAGGTGTCTCCTGCCAAAAACTCCTCCCAGCAGATGCTAACAGCTGGGTTATGCCTGACTTGGGAAAACTACAGAAGGAACCCTTCTGAAGGGCCTGTTGTGTGATCCCAATGGCTTTTCCTTGTGAGAGGGCCTTTGTTGTAGGAGGCATAATTTACTCAGGGAGTTTGGCAGGACACGGGTTGAGTGACCTGCCTTGGCACAGCAGGATATTGGTCTGGATCCTGCAGTACAGGATACATCCCAGCAATTCAGATGGAATCTGACCTTTGAGAATGTGAAATATATTCCTTCAAATAAATGAAATCTCTTCTTATTGCTGATGTCAAAAATATTTGTGACACTGGATATTTTTAATTGCTGTAAGAGAGGCCATTGAGACACTGTAAGGATATATAAGAAAAAGCAGAGGAGTTCCTGGACTCTGTGTGCTAATCTTTTTATCGGTGTGGACCTATGCCACACAAGGCTCCATACAACAGATGACTATGTAAATTACTTATCCCACTCCATGTGTAGATTGCAAATTATAAGTTTAAGCTAAAATTGTACAAAAATACATTTTGATTACATGTAGAAATAAATCACATTTCCTTTTTTTTTTTCCTTTTCAGGTAATAGTTTTATTTTACTCATCTTATGCTGTCAATTAATTTTTGAGGGTTCTCTGGAGTAACGGGAGCCTAATTAGCAGGTCTGTAATCGGGCTATATTCTCAAGTCCTGGTTGACATCCAATACTTGAGATTCCAAATTTCATTCAGAGTATTTTTCTGACTGCAATTTGAGCACCTATTAGAGCTGTAGCACATGCTAGTTTCTGCACACTTAAAAAATTTTGCTTATAAGGAGTTGACTTCAACTTTTCATCTTTATTCAGAGATAAAATACCACACACTAAATTACAGTTGTTTAAAGCAGATAAGGAAGTCAAAGGTTTTGCAGGCACAGAGATTTGTGCTGTCTCATGTTAACATCAAAATAGGGAGTCAGATCCTGAACTTTTGGGGCAGTTCCTATGCTTACACACAACAGTCAAAATGCAGTGTGTCACTTATGTGACATTTTAAACTCACTTTCATTTAGAAATGAGATTCTGGTGTTCCTGTTGTCCTCATGTGGGGCTTGTCTGTAATCACCCATCTTTTTATATTGAATGCAATGCCCAGTCAGAAGTACATGGGACAGATAATGATTTAAATCCGTATGAGTTTAATGGAGATAAGCAACAGGATGGGAAGTACAAGCTGCTCTTAGCCTTACGACAGGAATGACTTGACCATGAAGAGTGTAACTGTATTGGGAATTTAGAGAGTCCATGTGAAGAAATGTTATATCTGCCTCAAGTGCAGAAAATACTTTGATAGATACTTTTGTATCTTCTTAAACATTAGGAAGTTAATGCCATCAGCTCTGCTGCTCAGAGAACTATTTGCTTAGTTGTGTTCAATACCGAAGATCCACCCGTCCCACCTAGAAGTGGCTAAGACATGAATGTAAAACACCAGGCAAAGATCTGTGTCTAAACCCATGGCTTTCAAGTGTCAATGTGAGACCTGATTTTCACAGTTCAGGCTGAGAACAATTATGTCACATCCCAGAGCAGGACACAGCTTTTCTCCAGCAGTAAGCCTCTCACTAAAAACCTCATATCAAAATGCTTATAGGTAACTAGAGGGAAAAAATAGATCCAAATTTTGCTGTAGCTTTCATGACTGTAAATCAGGAGGAATGTATTTTGTACGCAGTGGGATTAAACTAGATATACAGCAGTGCTACCAGAAGGATACAGGCTTGGGGTCTTGAGGTGCCCTGACACAGCAACTTATTTGGTTGTGGGTATTTTCTTCAGATAATTGCACAACAGACTGGTGGTGGCTGTACAGAGGAGTAACAAAATCATAAATTTATTGCTGCTTCACTAATATTAACATTATCATTATCATTAACATTTATAATATTTTATAAAGTATTAATCTACCAATTAAGGCTTTGTTACTGTCCAGATCCAAAGTGAGTTCAGCCCAGTACATCCCTGCTGTGATTCCAGCAAGCTCCAAATTCAGCTTTGGCTAGGAAGCCACACCAGGCAAAGGACTGGAAAGTCTGTCATATGAGGAAAAGCAGAATTGGGTTTGCTCAGCCTTGAGAAAAGACCACATAGGGGACACCTCATCACTATCATCCAGTAGTTAAAAGGTGGCTACAAAAAAGCTGGAGACTCCATTCTTTTACAATGAGTCCCATGCAAAAGATATGGGGTGATTGGTACAAGTTACTACTAGAGAACTTTTGACTGGAAATAATTTATTTTTTTTTTCACAATGAGAGCAATCAGCCATTGGCATAATCTCCATGGGGAAGTTGTGCATTCCCCAACACTGGATACTTTTAAGATCCAGCTGGACAGGGTGCTGGGCCATCTTGTCTAGACATGCTTTTGCCAAGAAGGGCTGGATAAGATGATCCTTGAGGTCCTTTCCAGCATGGTATTCTATGAGTTTATGAAATAGAAGAAAGCCACAAATATTGAGGGGTGCCTCTTGTGCACTTGTTCATTCCAGGATTCAAGAGTTAAGGGAGCAGAGCTGAAGTAAAGCTGCTGTACTTAACAACACCTGATAAACCTATTCTTCATATTTTTTCCTAATCCTGTTTTTAAGTAGTTTATAATTTTGAGCTTACTTTTATAGCTCCTTCCTGTGAAACTTGAAAAGAACCCCAGACATTTCTACCTGCCTGCAGAGAGATTTGGAGAGTGTATTTCAAAGCTGTTGTTTCACAAGCATCTATGTAATTGAAGTACTGTTGTCATACCTACGTCACCCAGCTGGAGAATACCTCAGGAAAAGTCTGACCAATTATAACAAATCTTATCTCTCAAATTTCAACAGTCCATCACTGAATAACTTGTAACATAAATTTAAGGAAATGAGAACAATCCATAGACAGAAAATAACCAGTTGCATTCAGCAAGTCACACGGGTTTCTTTAGATGTGGTCCATCCAAATATGGATCAATCTGTTGAAGTTTTTCTTGCAGGAGCTGGAAAGATTTAAACTATGTATTTTTACCTTTGTCTACAGAAACTTCTCCCTTCAGACAGTACCAGCACACTGACACTGTCATTCTGGTTTTAAATACTGACATGGAACAAATAAACACCACTCCTGTTCTGTATGTCCCTTGCAGCACAAATTTCTATTCTGTATCATCTAAGGTCCTCCGGATATGTTTTGGTGTTCCACTTTTACCTTTTTGTTAAACCTAGCAGTCTTGTAGTGTGCAGGAAATGATAAATTGCTCTAGTTCCAAGTGAAGAACATCTGTGTTTGTTTCCTGGGGGATAGCAAAGCTGATATTATTTCCCTCTCTGTGTGAAGCTGCTGTGCGCTTCTTCCAAATGGCTGAAGTAGCCACTGGAGTGATCCACATTTAAGTAGCCTGGGAGTGTAATTATCTAAGTGTCGTGGTTTAAAACCAATAACTAAGAAAATTACTTATTTCTTGCTGTGAGATATGGATTAGAACAAGAGCAAAACAGGCATAAAACTTAAATGGAATAAAAAAAGTTTATTGACAAAACTGCAATAATAAGAACACCAGAATAAACTTCCAGAAAAAACATTTTCATCCCCTATCTACCCACTATTCCTTTGTTCACACAAAGGAATGTCTTTGTTGTTGACAACAGAGACAAAAACTTTGGAACTTAGGTGGTTAAAACAGTCCCAATTCTTGCTACAGTCTTTTCACCTGTCTTTGTAGAGAAACAGAAGTTTCTTCCTGTTAATTTATGGAGTTTCTCACAAGAAAACTATTTTTGTTATAGTTTTCCATTGCCCTGATGTCAGCTGCCCAGAGCTGCTGTTATCAGAGCCAACCCTCCCATTTTTACATCACCCTGAGGTGTGTCTGGGCCATGAGTCTAGGGATAGCATTTTTAAGGATGAGTATTTAAAGGAAAAAAAAGTCTTCTTCATCTGTTTCTGTGAGCTTCACTAGACAACAGTTTTCTCATTGCCTCTCAAGGCTTCAAATCTCCCAGCACTTCACTATACCATAATTACTCAAGTTTACACTTTGAACACTTTATTCCTCCCTAGATACTTATCATGAATTAAAGGAGTTCTTTTCAGGACTTCATTGTCCATCTCCATAGTTTTAACAGAAAGATATTTCAGCTAAATTAAAGCATCTTCTTAATTCTCTACCTTTTCTGAAGCTTTTTTCTTTCCTGTCACTGGTAGTTCATAAAGTCTCTTTTCATGTTGATCACTCTCTTTTTTTCTCTCTGGATAAAAGATTAATCCGCAAGTCTCATCTGGGTAATGAAAGAGTTAAAATCTTGCCCAGGCTGTTGTAGGTAGTTCTGTGGCCTCGCAGGTGCAGGAACTGGAGCCGTCTGCGATGGAGAGTTCCTCATGGCTGCTCTGGAGAGTGCGGTCGCCGCCCCAGCCCGCTGCAGGTCCAGAGCCTCTCTCCTTCTTCACTCAGCAGTTTCTAGTGAATTTAGTTACAGCAAAAACCCTGCAGCTGAGCCAGAGATCGGCTCGGCCTGGCCCGGTCAGAGCTCGGGGAAAACCCCCCGCAGGGCCCACATCTCCCGGCCAGGAGACGCGGCAGGCCCAGCCCTGTCCCCGCCCGGCCACATGGCCTGGGCTGGGAACGGGAGGCCGGAGCTCTGCCACTCTTCACAGCCAGGAAAACAAAAGAGAGCCAAGAGAGCTCTGGTTTTACACTTTAAGGTAGGGTTCACAAGTTGATCCCACTTTTCAATGGCCTAGACTGCTGTCAATTCTCAGCAATGACCGATAAGTGGTCAGGAGAAAAGACTCCAGGCAGTTCCCAGAAACTTTGACTTTTCTTAAAGGTAAAGTAACTCCATGACACTAAGGAACATTCATTTGAGCAAATTAAAGGAAGAAAGATAAATTATCAGAAAAATTATTATTATTAGCATTCATATTAGTATTAGTATTAGTATTAGTATTAGTACTAGAATTATTAGTATTACCATTACGATTATGATTACTATTATAATAATTTTCATTATAATTATTATAATTATTATCATTATTATCATTATTAGTATTATTATTAAGCACTGTGAAGTGGGAAAAACCATACTGTTTCTATCTACAACACTTTATCAAATTATCTGATTGTTTAGTTAAATCCAAAGAATACAAAAGTCCTTTGTTACAACAACAACAACAACAACACAAACCTGCTGGATAAGAGCTGGATGAAGAAGGCTGTGAACAGTGAAGCTGTAAATGTGGATACAGGAGCTGCTCCACTCTGGTTAAGGACTGCTATCCCAGAGTAGGGCAGCACTTCCCAGGACATTCCTACACCTTTGTCCCAAGATAACTTCTCAACCAACAACACTGAGGTCTTTTTGGGAGTAGTCCCATCAAGAAAGATGTTTCTTCTCTCTGTGCCCTTAAAGCCTGTTCACTACTACCATTGCATTGAATCTGTTTTGTTGTTAGATCTGAAAAGGCCAAAGGAGTCTGAAGTGTGTTTCTTATGATGGGGTAGTTAAATTCCATTATTTTTTCTGTTGAATCTGTATCATGATTTCTTCTTTTCTAACGCCCATATAATTGCTTCATACCTCCCAACTATGTTTTTTGATGCCACATTATAATGAAACATCATACAGTTGAAGTTTGCCTCTGAAAAAATTTTAAAATGGCTTGAACTGAAATATTCACAGTTTTTAGTCAGCAGAACAAACCCATCCATCCCTGGCACAGTAAGAGAGTAGGAACTCTCTGGGCATGTCACAAGAGAGCCTTTGGCTAGGAGTTGTCTTGCTGGTGCAGCCCACACTGCTCCAGAGCTTCACACAGCTCTTACCTTAGTGAGTTATTTTTGCACAGCAATGGCCACAATGGCCAACTGAGCCCACTTATGGAGGAAAAAAAACCCAAATAGGTTAAAGATGGGTTCCTGTTGGAGCTGGAGAGATCTTACTTTTTCATTACAGCGTATGAAATTCACCCAGGCAGGCAAGAAGGAATTAATAGATTTTATGTCTAATTGAGGAGGTGTGGCAGGCAAGTGGTAAACAGGTAATTTGACAGCAAGTTCAGCCATTCTGACATCACCTAGCAGCTAAACTCTAGCAAGCTGCTAGGATGACTTGTCAACCACTGACTTAAGTCTGACTCATAGGCTGATGCCATTTGTTTAATTTTGTTCTGCTCCTTAGGTTGGAGCAGGAGAAAATAAATCATATTGCCAGAAAATCCACCAAATTTAGTTGCATTCCTCACTTAAAATTATTTATTGCTGATCTTTCTCCCATATAAAAGAAGATTTTAAAAGCAAACTATCAATAATTTTCTGATTTTTCACAACAGTAATGACATTAAAACCTATTCTGTCTCCCTTTATTACTGAGTGTGCTGATCTCTGCTCACAAAAAAAGCCACGTACTCTAAAGAATTGAAAAATACACACAAAAAGAAGGTAAAATGTTTTTTCATTTCCTCTTTTTCAGATCTTGGCAGATAGTTGTTTAATGAGACCAAATTCTGTTTGATTTCCTAACACAAGAATCTTGAAAACCTTACTGAAGAGAGACATGATTTTTGTGATATTGGTCCAAACTTATTCCCACATCCAAGTAATTAAACTAAAATATTTGCCATGCTTCCAGAATCTAGGGATGTAAGTGCACTTCTTAAGACATCCTTTGGAGGTACTTTGGGATATCTAAGTCATTTGCATGGGCTGGCAGATATGACATTGGGCTTAGGAGAAAACCTGGACCTCCCCACAAGATGGGCAGCTGAAAAATGGGCAGGATGCACCCACTCACTTAAGTAACAGTAAGCACACATGGAAAGACAGCTGAATCCTGTCCAGGAGTGCAGAAATCCTTTTTCACTTGGATCCTTTTGAAACTCCAGATGAGCTCAGCAGAAAGAGAAATGAACCCATTCATAAAAATGAAGGCAGAGAGAGGGATGTCACTGTATCAGCGAGTTTTCTCCTGCTGTCATTCTTCATCTTTCACCAAAGAATTCCACAAGCAGCAGCTAGTCAAGAATGATTCCAGGCTGCCCGTGTCTGTAAGAAACAGGGAAGTTAGGAGGCAGCAGGGAAGTCCTACATCATTATAACACACAGAACTGGCTGTAGTTTAAGTCATAGAAGACTTTCTGGAGTTCTGCAGGCCAGTGTTCCCCAAAGCTAAACAACCAGCACACAGTAGAAGAAGCAAGAAATATTGCAAAGAAACAGAATGGGGGGGTCCTTTTACCTTGTATTTTCTCATCCTTCTCACACATGCTTAGGAGAGGAGGAAAAGAAATCAGGTTAGCACAAACAGGATGATGTAGAAAAAGGCTGAGACACTTGGATGGACAGGACCAATTAAGTAATCTATACCTGCCAGGAAAAAGATATCCTTACAACTGCAATGACTGCAATAAAAGCACACAAAAGACTGATTCTTTCTTCTTCAAATGCAAATAATACTTGGAGCACATTGTGGCATGTGGCACACACGTCTGGGAAATGAAAGGCATCTGATATTTGCTTAGCTTCCAACAAGAGAGTAGCATTTTGGCACAGACAAAGTGGCATAGAAAAGCAGGTGCGAGGTATGAATTTCACATTACCTGCTTCAACTGCCAGCATTACTTGCTCTGTTACTTTAGTTGGAGTCTCACATTTAGAAGACCAAAAAATGCCATTGTGAAACATCCAAGAGAAGAATTACACAGGCTCTGGTTGTTAAGCTGTGCACCAGTTTGAGAAAATACTTTCTGGAAAATCCATTAAAGCAAACCTGATATGACTTGCCTAGCTGTGACATACAATTGAGCTCCACATAGTGTTGGCACAATTAGACTCAGTCACCATTTCTCTGGCACTTAACTTTTTTAAAGGAATTCCTATGAAATTAATATTAGTTAGAAGGCTATTCTGGCATTAGGGACAGTTTATTTGGTTGTATTAAGAAATTTCAACAAGAAGTTTGAACCAATATCACCTGGATAAATTTAATGGCAATAAACCTTTAACTCTGAGCACAGGTTTTGTAGCTGGTCAGTATCATCCCAGAAACAAGCACAGAGACAGGTTAATATGCCGAAATGTTTAATATGCAGGTAAATATTTTGGGGAAGGTTTTGGATTTATCTCTTCTCTCTTATTTGCTCAGAAAAATCACTTCCTAAGCACTGGAAAGCAGGAGAACAGAGCCAAATGTTCTTGCTGAACAACATGGTGACCCTATGAAGTCAACGTCAGAGGCTCATCCAGAAGTCACTTCCCTGTGGGCCTCCTCAAACAGGTCTACAATTTGCCTCAGAACACCAGCTGTTTCAATAGATGCATCCTTGCATAAACCTGAATCCCTGTTGCCATGAAAATTAGCAGTGGAAAGCACCAGGTCCTTCTGCACAAGTGCTGGTGCAAAATACAGGTAGGTGCTCGTAGCCATCTGATGCATTTCCAAGGCACCATCAGCCTCGTGTATTTCCAGGTATGTTGTGGCTCCCTATCTTTTCTTATCAAACAGATGAAAATTATATAACATGAGTATTTTTTGTGGGTTTTTTTTTTTTTTTTGTTTCCTACTTCATCATTATTTGTTAAGTGACTTCAATAGTTTCCAGATCACAAGTTAAGAATTAGGTTGGTAGTTTATCACTTGCTTCTCTTTTTTGCACCAGTTTTACAATTAATCAGCAGTTTTCGAGCAACTTCTTCATTTTGATTCTCTGAATGATACAACACATAAATGTTTTAAAGTGCATTTATTTAACTGAGAAATCTCCTTATTGAATGTCACCTGAGTGAGCTCAATTGAATTGAATGAGCTGAAAAATAACTTTTTCAGCTCACTGGATCCATTTTTTCTCTGGAATGGTTACCAAAAAATCAAAGCATGAGAGTCTTTTCAGCCAAGGTTTCAAGCACTGGCTGACCAGTGCTGCTCAGACCATACTAAGTTCCTAAAGGGGCAGAGCAATCCCTTTATGGATTGATACCAACCAAAGGGTTTGATATCCCCTTTCTATTTCATCTAGATGTTATGTGTTTTCATGCATACTCTTGTGCTGTGAAAATTCTGTGGAAAAGCAGACTAAGACTGCCTCATGTTTGACTACTTTTCCTGATGGAAAATTTTCATAAATACATACAACATTGTCATTCCCATGGCACTTTGCTTTATGGTGTTTCCTGATTTTTGCTCCAAGATCTTGCTCATTCCCAAGTCATGTGGAGCCAGTTATGCATATATTCAAACCAGATGTCTATAGAAAGAGCATTTTTATGCAAGATGTGCACTGTCACTCAAAGATTAGTATTTTAGTAAAGCTGTTGGTGGCTTCATCAAATTTCTGGTGAGGACCAGAATCCTAATCAGACACTTCTCTCTGTAAAATGAAATTTTAGCAACATAGAGAATGGTTTAGACTTACATTTCTTCTAGTAAAGCTTCTTTCTTGTCCCATTTGTCTTTGTAAGGCTCCTTTTACCATGGCCCCCTCCTCTGACTTGCCCTCCCCACATTTCTAGGATGAGAAGGCAGCAGCCTAATTTCTTTAGATGGAGGAAAAGATGAATGTTCGTAGTTACTAGCTGCAAGAGTTTACAACAAATTTGGAAACTGCTGGCTGCTGTTTAGATGGTGGGTGGTAGTCTGGGGAGTCTCTAGCCACCTGCAGCTCACAAGCTGTTCAAGTGTAATTTATTATGCTGGGGCTGCAATTGTGAGCAGAGGAAGGCTGTTCTACCACGGGTAGAATATTTAAATATTTTTGAATATTTAAAAGCAGGGGATCCATGGGAGACTTCTGAAGCCATCACTGCTGGCTTGTAAAGGAGCAATGGGCTGCCCTGGGAAACTACGGTCATCACACACCCACAATCCCTGGACATTTTGAAGTATGTGGACTCTGTGTAGGGTTAGGAAGCTGAGTAACTGTTCCTTCACTTGTATTTTTTTATTTTGTGACTCGCTTTAAGCCTCTTGGAGGTGCTCTAAGAGGGAGAAAGACACTGAGTCATAATCCAGTTTCCAGAAACCTTAGCAATATGACACAGTCAGAACCTCATGTATGATAACATAGTGGAAAAAAAAACCCCTGACAGCTATGATATTCCTAAAGATAATTGGTTTTTACTGAGGAATTGTAGCATTAGAGAGTAAAAAATGCATTATTGACATAACTGCAGTGAAAAATCAGGTAGAGAAGCAATATCTGAAAGCAATATAAGTAATTTTCCCAGAACCTGGTCTTCTAGAAGAATGATTTTACTCACTGAGCTATTGCATGATCTATAAACAGATGAGAATACTCTGACAGGGGAGAAGGAGGTGTATAACATAAAGAAAAAATTGGCTAGTAAGTCCTGTGACAAACTTAAGTACATTCCCTAGGGGCACACAATGTATAAGTGAGACAACACAGATAGTAAAGGTCAGAAATTGTGGACACAAATCACAAGAAGGAATGATGAAATCTCCACTCATGGAACACCTTAATGAGAGGAAACCTCCCTTCACATCTTTAGAGCTTATAGGTATTGACTATGTCCCAAAAGCCCGCAGGGGGTGGGGACAGGAGCACCTTGTTTAGACAGTGAGAAGCACAGAGGATTTAAAACTGAATTGTGTCACTGCCTAATAGAACAAATCATTAACTGAAACAGATTATGTATATGTGTCTAAGACAGGGAGAAGAAAGCTGCTTGATTACAGACATGTAGGTGGAAGCCCTACAAAAGGCAGAGCAGTGCTGTTGGCTACTGCGGGCAGCACAGGGTGCGGCAGCAGAGACCTTTGGCTCATCACCACTGTTCCAAGGGAGCTGTCTGCTGTCATAAACGTGTTTCATGTGAAGCCACAGGCAGTTGCCTCTTTGATGTGCACTGCTGCCTTTCTCAAATGGTGTGCTCCTTTCTGTGCAGTCACGGCAAAAGCATCACTCTTATCAGTTTGGACAATGGAGCGGCTGTGGAGACAAATCAGTTCTGTGCCTGTAGCATGGGAGTGGGCTAAGCCATCACCTGAATTTTAGTACTGATAATAAACTCAGCTGCTGCTGTACAAGGGACACAGATACAAGGAAAACCTGTGCACCCCAAACCTCACATTGGTACTGTACCTGTACAGCGCTGATGTATTTTGCCAGAAAAAGCTGCCTTGGAAACTGATGTTTTATCTTTTGTTTGATGATATGGATTTGTTGGGGGTGACTACAGTAAATTAATGTACTCTCTCATTGCAGGCATGATGGAGATTGAATAAAATAGCTAAATTCATAGCTTCTCCTCCTTCCTTTTGAAGTGGTTATCTCTTCGGTATTTGTTTGTATCTCTACAAAGATCTAGAACTTGATATGGTCTTACCAGTCACAAATGTTTGATTTCCTCCACTAAGTTTCTCAATGGGGCATTGATAAGAGACAAATTTTCTTACTGCTAGAAATTATTTTTGGAAAATAAATTATGTTTTATATACTTTTCTATATTTCAAATATTAAATATTCTTTATATCTTATATATTTATATATATTATAGTTATTAATCTCTCATTTTTATACACTGCTCATTCATCAAGAAAAAGGGAAAGCAGCATAAATATAAACGTACTGGAAATAATTCTAGTTTAGTAGTTTAGATTCATCGGGATATTTTAAATCCATCAGTACTACAGAGAGAAATGTGACTGACTTTATTGAAATTTGATCCAGCAATTTCAATAGATGAACAACAGCATTACATGCACAAAATGAAACACAAGCGTTTGAAATCTCTGACTTGCACATTATCTGTTTAATATGTCACACATGAAATTGGATAAAGGTAAGAACTGAATTGGTTTTCCTAAGGGCCCTGAGATGTTTAAGTTAATTAATGTAGTTCAAGAGGGATGAAATGTGGATATACTGTCAGCAATTCAAGACTGGGAAAAATTGTGATGATTTCTTGTGTTTTAAGTGATACAGAAGAATCAGAAGAGATTCTTTCATAAAAATCTTTCATATTTTTAAAACATTAGGAATCTCTGTCGGGAAAATCTGACCATTTGGAACTAGCCTTGTAATCAATATTCTGGTTATCTTATCATCAGGGCTGAACAGCAACCTTTACTTCTGTAAAGATTGCTAACACTGTGGATCCTGACAGTGTTCAAGGGGAGACTGAAACACCTTGACCCTGACTGGAACTCTGCCAAAAGTAAGAATTATTATTTTTAAAAAATAATCCTTCATGAACCCATAGGCCACAGAAGACTAAGGGTCCATAGGTTGAAAATCACTGCTTTGAGAAATGATACTTGCTTCATTCCTGTATTAACTAGTAATATATGTCTGGATAAAATTGACCAGTTCTGTGATTTATATGGCATTTCATATTCCTAATTTCATCTGTGCAACATAAATTTCCTGGGAATATTTATCTAAATTGTCATCTGCTGCCTATTGTTTCTATAAAGCAGCTTCTGTAAGTGTAACAAACAACTCTTGCAATATCTTACTTGCTCTCCTCTATCTTCTGACTTGTTGCTTCAATTTGTACACAATTATTACACTACTGTTGCAATCATATAAGGAGATACCTGACAAAAACTTCAAAATGGCTCAGATCTTTATTCTATTAATTTCTGCACTAAGTCAGTGCATATCACTGACCCCACTGCACCTGGAATTCTTGTGGGACACCACTTGAATCATACTCTTCCTGTGCTATGCAGGCTTTTAACAAAACTTATCTCTTTTATTCTAGTACAAGGTAAAACCAGCCTTGTGATCCAGTTGCTAGGGGGTTTGGTGTGGGTTTTTTTTTGTAACTGAGCATAGGACTGCAAATGTAGAATGAGCTTCACATGAAGGATATTGTGGCATATTTAAATTTGCAACTAAGAATATTTTTATCATGGCCTCTCAGTAAGTCAAACTACCTTTATAATGGAACTACATTACTAAATGTAGTAGCATGTCACTGACGTTGATAAATGTTTGAGTTTAAAGAAATATGGTCTTCTACTCATGTAGGTAGTAAGAATTCTTTACAATGTCTCTCTTGAGAAGATACCTTTTACTTCTGTTAATAAATAGATTAAATTATATGAAACTTGTTACAATGGTTGCATAAAAATCCCCTATTTTGATATCTAGTTCCTTTATGTTTGAATGTCTAGACTCCTTATGTTTCAACTTTTATCTGTGTTAAATAGGTATTCTATGGCACATATGTAGGCTATGCCTAGATACATTCTTGAAATCTATAAAATAGAAGTTAAAACTGGTACATAAATAAGCTTGTAGAATATAAAGTGAAAGTTCTTGACATGGAAAAAATGAAAGCATACAGAGAGACTATCTTGGCTGGTCACCATGTTCAATTGAGCAGTGTTGTTATACTTTGCTGACGATACTAATAACTTCAACCATCAATCTATAGGCACAGCTATTCTTAGCAGTACACAGTGAAAACAAACTGCTTTGCTTATGGTATTCACAGCACTGAAGCATGCCCTTAGCAAAGTGGTACAAATGTCAATATGCTGCTGAGCTCCTCAAAACCTCTAACAAGTTATTTGAAGCACAGACAAACCTTCAGGAAGTCTTTGAAAATATAGATCAAATTCTAATGCAACAGCTTTCCCCAAATTCTGCACTTGTGAAAAATCTGTTCCCCCTCAAACCATGATAATAACTCTGAGTCAGATCTGTCAAATGGGACTGTGCCTGTGACCTGTGAGCCACCGTGTGCAAGGACCCTTAAAGTAAAAATACACACATTAAATCTACCTGGAGCTTCAAGAACGGATCCCAGACCTCAAGGACTCAGGTGCTAACCTTGAGTTGTTACCATTCATTTCAGCTCAACTTTGTGCCTTTTGCTATTATGATAATGAACTTTCTTTGCTGGAAGCAAGTGCATATTTTAAATCAACATAAAAATCCAAAGGATAACTGCAGATATTTAATATAGTATTTATTAGATGTGGAAGAAAATGTACGAAGTAAAGCTTTTTGTAATATCCTCAAGAAATTAAGTTACAAGTCAGGAATTGGCACAGTATGTTCTCAGCCAGTTAAATGCTGCATGTTATTTTAGCAAACATTTCTGCTGGCAGTTGTTAACCTCAGGCAATAGAAATACATGTTTGCAGAGGAATAAAGAGCAACTAGGGAATCTGTTTATTCACTCCCATAAGAGCTTTTCTGAACTGATACGCAGAGTTATTATTTCAGAATTAATTATAAAGCAGGCTCATTGTAAGTGGCACCTTTGCTGGTTGATTTTATTTTTTGTTTTTATTTTTGAAAACCACATAAACAGCATACAACTATTAGTTGGCTTATAAATAAAATGCAAAATTTGTTGTACTATTAGTAGAAAACTATGCTTGACTTCCACAATATTCAGAGAATAAAGGACCTTTACCAGCTCTTCTCTTTGGGAAAATATTTTTAAAATTCAGTAACTGACATATGGTGTAAAATATTCAGTTCAAAGGAAGAAACAAAGCCAGACAGAAAACACAGACTGGTTTATATTTTTATGACTATAAGCAGTGTTCCTCCAGTATGGTAGGGAATTCATTCCAACTTGTCCTTCAATGTGGCACTAGTATTTTATAATGACTTGCTGCAAGTCCTTTGTGATCTTGACTGTCTCTGTCCATTGCTCTTTCGAAGATACACTCCATGATATCGCGCCTGTCAGAGTGTTTTTCTGTTTCCAGAAATAAATTGCTTCTCCTGTCAGGCCCAGCACACAGTCTTTCTCAAAGAGTCTCTTCTGGGTGGTCATCTGGAAGCATCACCTCAGTGCAGAACAGGCGGGCTGCTGGCTTTGTGTTGGTTCACTTCTCCTCAGCACTGCCTACTGCCCTGAGGGCAGCATTAAATTTTATTTCTGGACTACACAGCATTATAACTAGATGTGCAGACATGACATTTTGATTGCTAAATTGCAGGCCTATTGAAGTTTGTGACAAGGCTCAGAGAAAGACTCAGCAGAAAAAGGATAAAGATGCAGAGGGGGCAATCAACTTGAGGAAAGTCAGAGATAATGATCCAAGTCTCCAGAACCGAATAAACACGCAGAGGTGTTACACCACACCTGAAATACAGCATTGAGAAACCTCTCTTATGCAGCGTTTGAAAAGCAATCAGAAGCCAGAGCTAAGGTGCTAAAAACAGGCATGCCCAAACCATGGAGAAATTAGATTCAAGAGTAATGAACTGTGTGCCTTTCTATAGTCAGAAAACAGAACAGAAAATGAAAGCAGCTAATTAAGAAACAGGAGGAAAAGCAGAAGAATCTCCCCAGGATCTAAAAGATCTGGAATGATCAATGACAAAAGAGGAAAATTTACCTAGTATAATTAATACTACAGACTTTTTTCTGCAACTTTTCTCTGCATAACTACAGTGTAAAAAGCATGGGTGCAGTTTTTCCTGGCTGCAGATTTCCTGGCTGTATATGTTACTTAGATATAAATCATCTGTGGGCTTGTGGCTACACTTCAGTGAAACTGATGACATGAAACTCTGTAGACTTGGGATGAGGCAGTATTTATAATAAAAAAGATCCTCCTAGTGAAAGGAATGCTAAAATTGGTTCCATTAGAATAATATATCTTTTGATGCTTCTTCATGTTACTATGCTTTGGGAATGTCTATGATTATCACTAGGTATAAGAATCATGAATCATTCAGACTCCAAAGATGTCCTTGAAGAACAGTCTCAAATACAGACACTTGAGAGTTCCCATATTACCTGCTGGAGCTGGAGAGACTGATTCAAGGTCTTACATGGATAAATTATCAGTTTTTCTGAAATGGCAGAGATCAGTTGGAGTTATTCTGGTATGAACTGAAGGTAGTCCAATGTACTGCCCTTAACCACCGCTTGGTTTTAAAGGCAGATGAGAAAATGCTTGGGTTTGGTTGGTTTTTTGTTTGGATTTTGTTTGTTTGGTGGGGGGGGAGGTTGGGTTTTTTTTAATAGCTGTGTCACTTTGTTGCTTAGTAATCTAATTTAGTAGCTGTCAAAGTTCACATTCTCACCAGAATTATCATCACCTACAACTATTGCATTTAAAGTAAGTGTTCAGAAAGACTTGGCTGTTCACAAGTAGGGATAGCATCCAAAGAAAAGATATTCCTATTTGTAGGGATGAGTATGAATTTCATATCAGAGGTACAGACTATTCTTTAGAAGTAGAAATAGAACAGGATACCTGTTGTATGGTGTTACTGCAAATCCCTCAGACTTCAAAAAATTAAAAATTACTTTGAAATATCAGTAAGTTTTCAATTACTCCGAACAGATGGCTCAAGGGGAAAGATGCAAATTTTACTGCTGACAATAAAAGTAAAAAAATTAACTGATCTGTGTGTGGAAAGGAATAAACAAAATTTTCTCTCCATTAATTGTGAAATGTAAGCTAAACATTCTTCTTAAATTACTATCAAAATGCAATAAGAGGAAATATAAAAGTGTTTGGGTCATATTTTTAAGTCAGTGAGTGCCACAGTACCAACAGTATGAAGAATGAAGCCCTTAGAAAAATCAGTGATCATTCTTTCTTCCTTTCCTTTAATGGTGTTATTCCTTCAGTATTACCATAGAAGCTGATGGAAATTTTACCACAGATTTTAAATGGAATACATTGAGCTCTTTATGATACAACAAAGAAAGAGATGTTGAAATTTCATAAGTTACTTTTGCCTGCCAAATGCAAAATACTCTACCTGGCCTTCTGTCTAAGCCTACTATGTTGGAAAAATTCCTATTTAAACCAGCTATTTATTGGTTACAGCAAAGTATTTTAAAATATATCTCACAGTAATGCATTTTTTGCATTTCCTTATCATAAGGGAAGATATTTATATTTATATTTAATCTATATATTTATATTTATATTTATATTCTCTTGACAGAATAAAGATTTAAACATCACAACTATATTGACTCCATTGTGCTTAGTTTTGCTACTTAATTTCTTGTCCAAATCTCACTGAAGACAATCACTTTTCTGAATCACTATGTGAGTTTTTTAAGGAAAAGGACTTGGAATAAACTAAGATAGATTTCTAAAAATAAGTTACCCATTCCAGGAGTTGATAGATATTCAATGCAGTTCCCGTAGGTCGGGATCGTGGGTCTGGATGGAATATTGCACAGAAATTCCCAACGTGCGCTTGAGTACCGTGGCTGCCGTCCTGCCCAAGGTCCCGGTGCTGGGGGCCCTTTGCCAGGGAGGTGTGTGCCATCTAGTGGCACCAGGACACATGGCGACACCCAGACAGAGCCACAGAATCACGTTGGACAAGACCTCTGAGATATATCATGTAAGTCCAACCTGTGGCCAAACACCACCTTGTCACCTACAACACGGCACCAAGTGGCACATCCCGGATTTCCTCGAACAGGATGGTAACTCCACCACTTCTCTGAGCAGCCCATTCCAGTTCCATTTCCTGAAGAATTTCTTCCTAATGCCCAACCTGAACCTTCCCTGGTGCAGCTTAAGACTGTGTCCTCTTGCCCTGTCGCTAGTTGCCTGGGAGAAAAAGCCAATCCTCACCTGGCTACACCCTTCTTTCAGGGAGTTGTAGAGAGTGATCAGGTGCCCCCCTGAGCCTCCTCTTCTCCAGGCTTAATTCAAGGGCTGGGAAGCAGCTCCTGGACATAGCCAGTCGTGAACGAAAACCCAGATGTGTTCACTTCTACCAGCAGTGCCTCTTGCAAATTTCTCTCCTCCTTGATGAATTGCAAAATATTGCTTCTAATTTATCTTTAGCTGTATTGGCAGCCCCTCACTGATCTTTATCTCTTCCCTCTACTCCACTCTTGTGAAAACCTACCTGGACTGCTGCATTACTTTGTGCTCCTCAGTACACGAGGGACATTGACCAGTTGGAGCAGGTCCAGAGGAGGACCACGAATACGATCAGAGGGTTGGAGCATCCCTCCTACAAGGAAAGGCTGAGAGAGTCATGGCTGTTCCGCCTGGAGGAGATAAGTCTCTGGGGGAGGCCTTGTTTTTGCCTTCCAGTACCAAAGGAAGCCTACAAGGAAGCAGAAGGACTTCTTACAAGAGCAGGTAGTGACAGGACAAGGGGGAAAAGCTTCAAACTGTCAGGGAATGAATTCAGATTAGATTATTAGGAAGAAATTCTTTGCTGTGAAGGTGGTGAAGCACTGGAACAGGTTGTCCAGAAAAATTTTGGATGCTTCATGCTTGGAGGTGTTCAAGGGCCGGTTGGATGGAACTTTGAGCAGCTTGGTCTAGTGAAAGGTGCCCCTACATAGGGAGGGCAGTGGGAACTACATGAAATTCAAACTCCCTTCCAACCCAAACCAGTCTATGATTCTCCGACACAGGCAGGCTGGCCCCTGTCCCTCCACAGCCAGGAAGGAGCCTGGCCCCGAACGCCTCGGGTCATTAAACGAGGCTCCTGGGGCCGGCAGCCTCCCAGAGACGGGAGCGCACCCACAGGCCTCCCGCCCTGTCGGCCGCGGCACGGACTACAGTTCCCAGGTGTCCGCGGGGCAGGCCGCCGCCGCCGCCACCTCCCTCCCCTGCGCGGGGGCTACTGGGATCTGTAGTAGGGGGCGGGAAGAACATGGCGCCCAAGGTGAGCCTGGTGCTGCGGCCGGTGAAGAGTATCGTGGTCCGGTTCTGCCCCTTCGAGCCCAACGTGGAGAGCACCAGGTGAGGGGGCTGCGGGAGCGGCCCTGGCCCCTGCCTGCTCTGTCCGGGCTTCTTGTCTGTAAGGCGCCCCAGCGCCCTCCGTGCGCCCTTGGTGCGGCCTCCCGGCTGGCAGCTTCTGCGCGGGTTCCGCGCGTCTCCCGGCGGCGCTAGGGCTGGGCTTTTGGCAGCCAGGGTTCCTTCCGTGCTGCTATCCCCAGGGCCTGTGCCCAGCCCTGGACCCTCTTTCCAGGCGTGTGCGCCGAGCTTTAGCAGAGTGCCCAGCGGGTTTCCCCGCGGTGGCTGATGCTGTCGTGAGGCCATGGAACCACTCCAGGCGCTGGTAACGGGGAAGCGGGGCACTCCTCAGTCCCGGTAATGAATTGTTGGAGAGCTTTAAGGGTAGGTTCTGCACCAAACAATTCCAAAATGCCGTTTTGCAATGACTTTACAGGCACACCTCCTTTAAAAATTAATTTAGTAGCACAGCTTAATTCACAATATCTTTAAATTGCCAGAATTAGCGGCTTAAAGTAGCTGTCATACATTTCAGAACTCTACAGGAGACCAAAGATGTCGTATAAATAAATGCTGTCTCAAACCCAAACAAGAAAACATTGGCAAACAAATGATGTATAAAGAAAAATGAAAATGCGTTTGCTGTTTATTTTTAAATTATTGTTACTAATCTAGCTAAGGGAAACACAGAAAGTGTATACACTGAAGTTTTAAAAAGTTCTTTGGTATGATTTTTACATGTTAGTATATAAGGAATATCCATTTGGACTTTTAAGAGTGATTCTCACATAAGAAGCCTGAACTGAAGTACAAATCCTATTTTGTTTACACTTTGCCCAGCAGTATTGACATGTGCAAATTTGTTTTAGAAATATGCTTATTTTCATTTCTAACTACAACATATTTAATATATTTTTTATATATTTTCAGAAAATTTCTTCAATCTATTTACCATAAAAAAATCCAAGCTACTAATACAAACTGTGAAGTGACTGCTGATGTGAGACATGATGGATCTGAACCAGTTATAGATGTTAAGTTTGGTAAGAAGCTTGTTTTTAAACAAACAAAAAACCACCCTGGTTTGTGTTGTTACAATGTTATTGTATTCTATATTTTATTTTTTTTTAAACTGTGATTTTTTTTTTTTTTTGGGCTGTGGTCTATAACTAGCTGTTGTGCAGCTGAGAGGAAAAAAGAAAGAGGGTGTCACAAGCAGCCTGATGTCTAGATAAATGTGTATGTATGTCTCTACTGATGTTAGATCTAAGGGATCTTAGATCCAACAACTGACAACATTGAGTATAATTTTGAAAGTAGTGATGTACTTGCAGTCAGGTACAATTCCAGGAAAGTAAATTTAGCTCTGTTTTTATATAATAATATGTTTGCTTTCTGTAATTTTTTATGTTGCCTGTGATGGAGGCATCTCAGTCTTGAGAGCAGAAGGTTGAATACCTTTAGTTGCTTATGCAACTGAGTAACTGTAATTTGAAGGAACTGCTCAGATGGGTGAGGCTATACATGTGCAGATGGACCTGCAGAATGAGGTCAACTACATACAACAAATATCCTGGTTTCCTTTGAGGGTATAGTGAGTGGGCAGGGAATTGGTGGTGGAAATTTCATCAGTTCTGGAACCATCACAGATTCTAGGCTATGAACAGATGGCTCTAATCTGCTTTTGTCCTTTTCTCTGGCTGCATCTTCTTTCCTGCTGTGCTGTAATAGACCAATATGTCATGTAGCCCATTAAAGTTTTCACTAATACTGATTTCTGCTACTCTCTTATCTTTAAACTTCCATATTTTTTCATGAATTGGTGGAAATGTCAAAAGTATTGACTGGTCTTTGTTTTGCTTAGGAAAATCTACCTATTTCAATGTTAACATTGCTTGTCTCTCTCCCCCCCATGCCTCTGTCTTTCCCATCCTTGTGATGTATTAAGACTAAAGCTCTATGTTTTTTCACAGTGTAAACCCAAACAAGTTTATCTCATTAATGCCAAGACACCTCTAAACTCTTGGTTTTTTAAGAGCTGATTTTTCTCCAGTGAAGAGTTTGTAGCCCTTGTAGTTGGCAAAGATGAGGCTGAAATGTGGACACCAGGCATGGTATTTCACTATACGGCTTTGGGTATTGGTTCTGTATTTGCAAATCTTGCAAAATAATTCACTTGGGTAATACTCAACTTCTGCTCCCTGCCTGTTTTAAAATAAATTCTTTCAGAATACTGGAAATCCTAGTACTTCCTATTTTTTTTACATTATAACCACGGGATTGTGTGAACCAATTTGTTGTCTTGGCTGAAGAAGTACGTTTAACGGACCACAGACAACAGGCTACTAAAATGCTTAACCATGTGTGGAAATTGTGCCTTCCAATGCCCTCTTTGCCTTTTGTGAGGAGACTTTGGGGGCATAGTGTGAACCATCCTTATCAAATGTGTTCTGACTGTAGGCATACCTAGGCAAATGCTTCAGATTTTTCAATAATGCAGTGCAGAAGTGAAAATTAAATGCATATTTGTGTGCAGTTTGATATGTTCATTTGGCAGTAGTGCATAGTCAGGTTCCTCGATAGCTGGAGTATTTTCTAATCAGACGAAGTGAACTGGGTATTTGGTTTATATATACAAAATAACTGCACACCAGAGTAGTTATCACTTTGTGACTTCTTAAGGTTTTCTTCATTTATAGCTGATGGAGATCGACTGATAATGAAGGGAGCCCACTTGACGACAGGGGAAATGTTAACAGCATTGGCATCCAGATGCAATGCAAAAGACCTTAAGGAAGAACAGAAAAGCAAGAGGAAGAATCCCTGAAGAATGGAAAAACAACTGTGTTTGCATCTACATGTGTTAGAAACAGCAGGCTGCACAGAAGGCTTTTTCCTATGCAACAAAATCTGAGAGATGGCCAAAAAATCCCTGCCTTCCCTTGAAGGACAACATACTAGATCAACAGATCTTCTAACATTGGTGGGTCAGAGTGGTGTAAGGTGCATGAATGCATCTTTCTAAGCAGCTGCATGTTGGACTAATATCACATGTGTTTGAATATGAATGTGAATAATGCACATTAGTTATTAAATTAATAATGCAATGAAGCCAGATCTCTTTGGACATTATTTCCTACAAAATTTCTATAAGTTTAAGGCAAAACATTTTTAGAGTAATTATTATTATTTGAAAGCTATTAAATTTATTAAAAATGTGAAGACAACTTTAAAACTTACTCATCATTGACTTAGCTGAGGGACACCAGGCTGCAAACACAGAGTCGTTTTTTGTAGTACTATGTTTATAATACATCTGTTGCTAAGTCCCTACCACTTTCTTCCTCTTTTTTTGAAGGAAGTGGGAAATTTGCTAAATGTAAATTTAGCTCAGCTATTAAAGTAACAAGGTTATGGGACTGTCAACACACAGTAGAGTTACTCATCCTGCATAAAAGTTACTAAGTTTAGCTCAAGTTAGTTTTTTTGATAATTGGAGAAAAGACCTATCTTTGAAGTTCAGTTTTGTAGTGGTTTTGTCACACACTTCTGGGATATTTAATTTTATATCTCATTTTATAAAGATCAAAGGGAGAGCTTTATTTGGTGTTTATAGTCCCATGTCCAACCCTATTATTTATTAAAGTAACTGCTTAGGTGTCTCATCTGTATTGCAAAGCTCTGTGGGTTTGGAAGAGTCGATTTCTCCTCAGGCTGTGCAGGTGAAGGTGTCAGCTGCGCATGTGTTTCATGTGCATCAGTTTTGTTCATAACAAAAATGTAATTCCAGTTTTGAGAATTGCAGGTGTGGTATTCTTGAGAGGTTTTACTTCGACCTTTTTACTCAGATGCCTGATTTCTCTAAAACTAGTACATGAATTTCCAAAGTTGTCAGCAGATTTAGGACACAAATCTGAAACTTGTTTTACCTTACTTTTGCCAAGATTATTAAATGAACACTGTCCGTTCTGAAAGCAAGATGGTTTTAAATAGCACTGTCAATTCTTTGCAAGTTCTTCATTAGAATGCTGAAGTCAAGGTAATGTCTTATGTTGGAGAAGGAGAGCTGTGCTAAAGAAATTGGGTGTTTCCCATGTGTTTGCAACAAACAGAAGAGCGCAACATAAGACAATTCAATGAAATTTGGATGTGGGAACAAGAGATGTGAATAACTTTGTCTGGGATAAATACTTCTCTGCACTGGAGCACTTTTTTTTATTAGGCCACAAGCTCTTCAGAGTGATTTTGGGGTACTGAGCTGCTAAACCTGCTACTGAGCTCCCTTATAGTGGAGGGGTTATGAGAACACCTGAAATGGAGAGGATTTTAAATCCTGTCAAGCTAGAGGAGTACCGCAGAAGAGGACCAAATTGAAATAAGAATGTTCAAAGGACAGGTGGTTTTATTGTTTTGTTTTGTTTTGTTTTGTTCTTCCCCGCAGTTTAGAATAACATACACCGTGACTTTATCTGAAAAAGCTTTACAGAAAGAGTGAGAGTTGTTCAAGGGGAAGACCTATGCACAATTATTGTTCCCCTGGTTAATCATATGTTCAAATGCTAAAAAGCCGTCTTACTGTAACATATCAATGATTTTTGCATTTTTTTTTCTTTCTTTGACAGTCTGTATATCAGTGTACTGAAAGTACCTCCATCCATCTTAAGTAATTAGCCATCTGAAAGTGCTTAGAGAATAAAACAGGAGTTAAGTAGTGAAAAAATTAATTATTAATAATAATTAAGTTTCTATAGTATTTATTGTGACCCAAGATTGGGGCTTATATTTATGACTAGAAAAGGGAGAAAAATGAAGACCCCAGCTATTTTTTAATCATCAAAATTAATTCCTTCTATTGTCAAAGAAAGGTAGTTTTGGGTTTTTTTGCTTTACTAGCATGGATAGGCATTCTGCTCTGTAAAAACACACACTTCTGCTAGGTGCATTTAGTCCACACATTCCTGCTTAGGTTAGGCCAAAGACCTGCAGTGTCACCATTGAGAGTTCACCAACAAACCAGGGGATGAAGTGTAGGCTGGTGCTGCTTTTGCTGTGGGTGCTAGGAACTGCAGTTTGCAGTGATAAAGCTCTGATACATTTTGTGCATGAGAAAGAAGTAATGACTGGGTTTTTAGTATGCAACGTGTAAAGCAAAACCTACAGGACAGAAAAATCAAGCTAAAAATGTGCATCCTCAAGACTACAAGATACTGGAGTGGTACAAACAAGCAAGATGGGAAAGAAGGCACTCCTTTGATGATTATTATGCTAATACGTAGAAAATTGCTTTCCCTGTATCATGGAGATAAAGGTACGAATTTATTTTTCAAGTGCTTTAAAGATAATCTGTAACGACTTTCTTCCCCCAGCATTTAGATAGCTTTGCTGCAAGCTGCTCCTACACTCCCAGCTCCTGTTGCTGATTGCCCGAAACAAAGCTCTGACAGCTTCCTGCCCTGCACAGGCCAGAGCTGGGGATGTACAGGGTATTAAGGTCACTCATGCACAACAAAGCGTGTCTGGATGAGCATTGACTTTGCATGTTGTTATTCTTTAGCCCACTAATCTTGATTATTGTATCCCACCAAAAATATGGGTGCTTACCCAACTATAAAAGGAACTGGAACAGACCCTAAAAAACTAGGATTGCCTAAATGCAAATACCACGGCCACATAGGATGTCTGATAGCAGGTGATGACATTAAAATGGCTAAATCTCTAATGCCTGGTGATTTAGCAATTACTAGAATCATCTCAGGTTTTTTTCATTGTACAAATACATATTTATTTAGACATTCTTATCAGTGCATGGGGAAAATAGTCTTGAAATGGATGAATATGCCATTCAGATAACACAGCCTTGCTGAGGTACTCCCTTTTTAGGTATCTACAGCATTGTTTTTAGAAAAAGATAATGGTATTTTTATTAAAGATTTCAACTAGGAGCAACAGTGTTAGTGAACACTGCAAGTTCTTCACCTCTGCTTGTTTGAATTTTAAATAACTAAGGATTTTATGTGGTACAAGGAAGCCAGAAAAACCCCTCAAAAACTGAATATCCTGGGACTGTATTTAACAGTTCTCAAGATGCTTGCTTTCAAATGTATCTTCTACATGTGTATACATTTCTTGCAGTTTTAAGAATTGCTGGCTCACTGCCCATCTCACCAACTCCGTGTGCAACCAGTTTCCCTGGATGCAGGCCCTGCCTTTCCATTGAGCTTGGAGTTGAGACTGACATGTTGCCTATCAGTGATGGCTCTTCCAGATGCACTTCTCTGCCTTCTCCATCTCCTGACCTGATAGTATCTTTCCTTAATGGTATTGTTTGATCTCATCCAGGCTCCCCTTTTCCCCTTGGAAGGCCTGAGTCACTCTTCTGAGCCCTTTTTAGTGTTTGCCCAGAGCATGCAGTAGCTTCAAGCAGCCAAGGTACTCTGCTGCTGGTAGACAACTCCATGCTTGTAGACCATTCTCTGTTTCCTGCTCAGCCTTGCTCTGTAAGCAGATAAATGTTGGGATGGTTGGGATGGAGCAGCTTGGTAGAGGTGGTATATTGCTTCTGATAAGCTTAACGAAAAATGGTCTTTACATTGAGCTGGTCTTCTCAGGATTTTACAAAACTAAGGATGCACCCAGGACAGATGTTTGGAGTGTGGAGGCAAAGGAGCTGCTGACCTGTTCTGATCATGACGCTTGAGTTCCAAAGTGGTACTTGAAAGTAGAGTTAAGGCAAGCCTAGAAATTCTGCTTGACTTAAAACAGTCCCCTACATACCGGCAGTATTAATATCAGAGGTTAATACCACATCAGAGGAGATCTTTGTATTCTGCTTCGCTGGAAGAGGTGAATTTCACTTGTTTCCATATGAATATTTCCTTTAAGGCAAAATAACTGGAAAAGTGGACCAGCAGACATATTTTTGAAGGGAGTGCTTGGTCAATAGAGCAAAGCCTGGGAAAGACATCCTTAGTGGACAGATTTTCACAATTCAGACTGACCATTGCTGCAGGAAGTTCAGAGGAATGGTAGGAGGGATAGCAGCAGCTTCCTTCCTTAAACAGGCACTACTCTGTTTCTTTTGAACCCTCCAGCCTTTTTCAACAAGAAGTCAAAGTAAAAATAGCATGGTCGGCATGCAAAGCCAGCAAGTTTGTCCTCTCTAACACAGGTCTTGCATGGATGCAAGGAATTATCTTTTCATTATTGGGGAATCTGAGTGGTTCAAGTAATTCGCATGAATAAAAGAAACTATAAGTATTTTCATGGAGTTTTTAAAGTATCTTTTTATAGATGAAGATTTATAGAACTTGACTTCAAAATTCACTGCTCAGATGAATTTCAGAGTATTTACTGGGAATGAGAAATTTAAGAATCAGATGGTTACTTCTTTCCTTCAAATAGCTAGACCAGTATCTAGTTAAGCTGCACATAAAATAAAAGGTGGCAGAATCAGTACCAAAAACTGTTGGCAGAAGCATAAGAAAGAATCAGGCTACCGCAGTGTAATTTCCTACTTCCTTACAAATTTTCTATGGTCTGGTTGTTGGATATGTAATACCATATCTTCAGATGGAATCAGGGATGTAAACTCAAATACTGTGAGACTTTTCAAGTCTAGAAGAGCAAGCTGGAAAATACCTGCTTGTCCTACATGGTTGCGTGAGATGCCAGAGGCAAGAATTTTCTTAGAAGACTTTTGAACATGAGTCATGTAGTCAACCCTCTTTGCAAACTGAGCATGTTGGCAATGGGAAAATAGTAAAAACTGGCTTTAGCTTCCAAAGGGTTTTCCCCCAATGTTCTTCTGCAGTCCATGAAAACAGAGGTCTTGAAAGATGAGTCAGAACTGGAAGCGAATACATTGAGCAGCAGCCCAGGGAGCTGCTCTTCCTCCTGTGTGCAGGTGTGAGAAGGCTTGTGCTGTTTGGTAAAAAGGAAACCCCATCAACAGTGTCCCAGGTGTTTTACACCTAAGCCCTTTTCACCCCAGGATGAAGTCCTCTGGGAGCCCTAGTCAGGTAGACAGCCTACACATATTCCTAGCACCCTACCACATGATTGTGCTCAACAGGAAGAGGAGCAATTGCAGCCCCTCTCCAGCTTTCCTAGGAAAGGTGTTGGTATCCACCTCACAATGAGAAAAACCTTCCTCAGTAGAGTATGAGTGTCAGGCTCTGCCCTTCAAATTTCTGTACGAAGATGCTCTCCCTTGTGGCACCCTGAGAATGAGAAGTATGGTTATAACTATAAATGAAACCTTGTTTTTTTTTTCCAGAGGTTCCCTTCACAGTGGTTGATCAATATCCTCAGTAATGGAATTCTACTTATGAGAGCAATCAAAGAAAAAAAGCTAAAGCTTTTAAAATCCAGTGATTATATCTGTACTTTATTGATTCCAGATTTCATAATGTAATTATTCATCACTGGTAAAAATAATTGTTTTATCTTTACCTATTAAAATAATTTTGATATTCCTTGCCCTTATGTCCTTATTGTTCCAGACTACACAGAAAGGACAAAGCTTTATTTGTCTTTATTTACTGAGACATCATTTGGGATGGTTTTTTTGTACCTCTGAGGTTTCTAAAAGCCATGCCAGAATATTTACTTTCTGAAAGTCTCTTCTGTGAGCAGGTATTACCTGCTAATGAGCTTTTGTTTTATGTGGATCAAAGGCTTTTTCAGTACCAAAACTATCGCTATGGTGGAATTGTAGTCACCCTAATCTCTTTTTTAGCATTGTAATGACTGCTGATTATAAAATTCTGAAAAGAAATAAAAATATTTTTATTCTTATATGTGGATGTTTGGTGTTCAGGGTAGATACTGCTGCTAAATAAAATAGCTTTTCCAAGCTTCCAAAGTTAGGTACAAGCTCACATATCTGCAGTCACTGTGACCTGGTCTGGATCTGACAGCTGATCATTTTTTGTCTCGAATGAGGAAAATGAGTCCTGGAGCCTTCTTCCAAGAAGGAAGGAGGCTTCTGGAGCTTTCTCTCTCATCATTGAGGCAGTGACTACAATCAGTGAGCTGTGACACCGTTGCCACAGTAAACTTTGCCCTAGAAGCATTTCCCTTTAACCTTGCTTTGAACGTGCTGCTGACAGCGTATAGGAGCTGGGCTCAGGCTGCCAGCGCTCTAATTGCATTATAGTAATGCTCTGCGGCATGAGGAGCACCGGGGCGCCGGCACACGTGAGCTGTCCACCCTGACAGCTGCCTACACAGGGCAGATGCAGCAGTCTCCAGATCCACAGCAAGCATTCTTTGGACCCATGCTCCATGCTGGGAGCAATATGGCTTTGTTTTGACTCAAAAAGCAGATGTATTGCTCAAAGTTCATTGATAAAATACAAGCTAGCTCTTTTATAAATACAATAGTAGCTCTTCTGGCTCAGAGGTAATGAAATGCTGATACACCAGGAGATCTTGTGCATATTGACATACAAAGGAAAACTTGCAGGTTCATGTGTTGTTGCTTCATAATCCCTGGTCTAGTATTGCCCAAGCAAACATCTCTTGAGTGGCAAAGCTTCCTTAGGCCAGCTAGGCAACTGTAGCATGTGTTTCATCATGCCTGCCCAGCGATGACATGGCTGGGAAGGGAAAACCACACTTGTACAACAAGGAAACAGAAACAAAACTCTGGTACCTACGCAATTTTTCCCATCCATGCCTTGGGGGTGAGTAACTATTATTCATGGACTACTTTAACTTTTTTCCACAGCTAGGGATAGACAAAAGAGTAAAATTTGGGCTATGATGTCCAATTCTCCTGACAATTTTTTAAGGCTTTCTCAAGAAGTAATCTTATCTAAAAGAAGCCTACCACTTAGAAAGGGTGGTCTATGTACACAATACGACTGTATAGGAGGAAAGTGAGATTCTCCCTTACACAGTAGAGCCTAGTGCTATCAGATTGGGTACCCTCCAAGTTAAACATACAGGAAGTTTAATGACTAAAGGTCTAGGGAAAAAGTGACACCTCCTATAGAACCTGATTAGCGATATGTTGCAGATGAGGAGGTGGTGCTCTGCCCTGCCCAAGGAGCAGGTCTTGTGACTCCAAAAGTCAAAATATGGCTTAGCTTGCATGCAGGAGGTGAATCTATGGCTACGTGAAGAGAAACCTCAAACACTGCTGGCCACAGCTTCCCAGCTCCCGTGTCAGAAGAAGCATCACTGCACGATGCACACCTGCCTGAAGGAGTAGAATGAAGGTCTCTCTGTGCTCTTTTGCCTTGTGCTTGGTAGTGAAAAACTGTAATATCCTCCCCTCCTACGAGGTGCAAAGGTTTGATTACCTCAGGAAAGCATTCACCCTGGTTAGGCTCAAGCTGCCAAGGTGGTGGTTGCTCCTAAATGTGGCTACGTGCTTGCCGTGCAGCTCATTTCCTCAGAAAAAATTACACTACTCATTGTAAATGTGATTCTCCTCTTCTTAGACAATATATAGTCCAATGTGAAAATGAGCCAAACTTCAGAGAATTTATTCTGTCTGCACTGAAACAGCAACATGTGGCATAGGAATTCAATGCTGTCCATAGGTATGCATGTATTTGCTGCTTCTCTTTTCATATATCTGAAGAGAAGACTGCAGAAACAGAAAGGTCTGAATGTGATGTCAACCTCAAACCAGGCAGGAACTGAGATTTACAGGGATGAATCCCTGTGGCTCAAGCACCTCTGGATATCTGAACATTTTAGTTTGCCTCCCAAAGTAGGACCATATATGGCAAATATATACTGTACTATCAAGATAAGAAATAATCTATATTTTGTAGCCCAGGCCACCCTACCTTACCCAGAATAATACATCTCTGCCCCCTATAGTTACTTTATTTGCTACACCGGCAGTTTCAGCACTCTTCTGTTTCAAAGAAGTTTTGAGATGTGGCACTGGTGATATCCCAGCCACTAATCCATATCACTGTATTGATCAATTTTCAAAACATTAAAACTTTGTAAGAATTGAGTGAGATTTTTTCACTGTATACTAACAATCTTAATTTCAGAAAAGAGAGATAAGAGCCTCTTCTTAAGTCTTATATGAATTTACATGCATAGACCTGAAAATTTTTTAAGGAGAATAAATCAGACAAAAGGACTTGTGGGAGGATTCAAAACTGTTGAGCACAGGTAGGTAACTGGATCTTCAGGTACTTCAGATCCAGGAATACTGTCTCACCACTAGATGGAAATAGTGGATTTTACATCTTCTTTTGCATTATCAGCACTTGTACCTGACAACCATTTGCATATCGTAAGCCATCTGCAGGCAGCACTGCAGAAATGTGGATCCAAAATTATTTGCTAGTGTATGTGGAGTAAAGCCAAGGTATCTATTTCTAGAAATTGTCCCCGCTTTACAAGACTGAATGCTTCCTAATTCCTGAAGGATGATTCTGTTTGATCCCTAATCTAATGGCTTTTCATTTATCCTTTCTGTAAGCAACCAGAGAACTGCAGGATGGACAGCATGTTAATTCAACTATCATGAATTAGTCAGTAAACATCACCCTAGTTTAACATTTACTCTGAAATCTCTTACACAAGAGACACACACACAAGATCAAATAATAATAATAAAAAAAAAAAAAGTGGAAGAATGTTGTAAGTCCTGTGTTTCAATGTACCTACTTAATAACACAAAAAAGAAGCAATGCGACGCTGTCTTATGAGCAGACGCTATAATGTTGTTTGCATATTAAAACCAAGCATATAGTCAGAGAAGCAGAAAGTAATTAAAGACAGTTCTGTAGGGAAGGAAAGTTAGAGGATTTTTTTTTTAAAAAATCAGTTCAAAAATTATCTGTTTATTTAGTGTACGACAAATCTGACATTCTACTTTCTTCAAATTTCTAGCTGCTGTACGAAGTTGTATCACAGGTAAGCATAAAGGAAAAAATCCTCCTTGCTCCAAAATTTGGCATTATGGCACCTTCTCGTATTGTGAAATGCTGGAACCAGCACAGGACCTGCCTTGTTGTCTTCTCTGGTTTTGATACCTTCATCTCAAACTCCTTCATGAAAGTACTAGCAGACAAATGTAGTCACTGTTATTCCTTAAAAATCCTTGAGATACCAGATGTATCTTCACATTTCTCTTTTTCCAGACAGGAGAAAGGATCTGTGGGTTTCCATGCCAAAAGAGGCAGAGATTAGCATAACCCTGATGTTGGAAACAAATTTTAGGGGTACATTGGAATCAGGATTTTTAATGTGACTTAAAAATAGTAGCTTCCACACAGAATATGACAGTAAATCTTTCTATTCACCTGACAGAATTTGACAAAAGATTGGTCAAAATCTTACAGGGGCTGTTGACTGAGTATATTTTATGATGCCACTTCTGTGCCAGTGTACAGTAGTGGCAGTATTTTCCTTTAAGGAAATTACCCATCCTAATGTAGGAATTGCAGTTCAGTATAGGCTAAAAAAAGAGATATCACATCTCCATTTTTCCAATGCTAAGGCATGAGGTTGCATTCAGGCTTTGGTTTTTCCTGAGTACTGCAAACACTCACATTAATTCTGTATTTTGATTGATTTTGTTTGCTAAACTGACCACTGTGTGTATGTAGAAGGTCTGCTCCCAGGTCACAGTACTTACAGATTGTCGTGGCTCAATAATATGTAATGTACCAGTGGGAGTTGGGGAGTTGTCGGGAAGGCTGGAAATCAAACCCAACAAACTGCTTTGGGATGCTTATGCCTTATTGCTCTGTCTCTGTGCCATATGATGATTTTTTGAATTAGCCTTCAAACAAACATGACATGTAATAAACAGTGTAACTTAGCATTCAGAGTCTAGCTAGGAGCGCATGGGTACCGGCCACGCTGGACTCTCACCACACCGGATGGAGTTTGTTCGAAGGAGCTGTGAGGCCACAGCATCCCTCGGCAGGACATGTCTGGCAGTGTCCCACCACTCCTGGGCGTTCCCATGTGTGGTGCGAAGAGGGGTTGCGAGTGTACGTGAGTGTGCGTTTTCTGTGTGTGTGTGTGTCTGTGTGTATGAGTGCGTGTCTGTGTGTCTGTGTGTCTGTGTGTCTGTGTGTCTGTGTGTCAGTGTGCGTGAGCGTGTGTGCGGGCGGAGGGCGGGCAGTGCCGTGGCGTGCTCGCTCTTGCCACCGCCGCCGCGGGCGGGATTCGCCGGGCGGGGGCTCGGCGGGGCCGGGGCCGGGGCGCGGCGGGAGCCCCATTGGCTCTTCCCGGCAGCACATGTTGCCTGCCCGGCTATAAAGCCGGCCGCGGCCTCGCTGCAGCCCGTCCTTCTGCCTTCACGTTTCTACAGAGACGCCGTCAGCTCCAGCGCCGCCATCGCCATGGCCATCGACGCGTTTTTGGGTAAATGGTGCCTCGTCTCCAGCGAGGGCTTCGAGGAGTACATGAAGGAGCTGGGTAAGATGCCGGCGGCTCCCCGCCCCCGGGAGGGATGCCGGGATGCCGTCCCGGGGATGTGCTATCGCTGCCGGCCGGCGAGGCTCTGTCCAAGGTCCGCGGAGAACGCGGTCCCGGAGCCGGGCCCGAGGGTGGGATGCAGCCCGGCCGTGAGCCACGGGTGGGCGGCGGCTGCGGGGACGATGCCGGGATTCTCCGGGATGCGGCGCCGGGGGCTCCGTGCCCGCTCGGCTCGGGGAGCGCTGGCTGGCAGCAGACCTTTCCTCGCGGGAGAGCTGCCGCCTCTGCCTCCGCGTCCTGAAGATGTCAGCGACCCTTTCTGCATCGTAATTGCCGTGAGGCAGGTGCCGGCACCAGCAGGCACCTCCCCGCCGCCGCCGCCTCCCTCCGCAGCAGCCGGGATTAGCAGCTGGTGCCGGCAGCCCGGCTGCGATTAGGCCGGTTCGCCCCTCCCTCGCCGGTGGTGCCCGGGGCGGGGAGCCGGGGCTGCCCGGGCGGCGGCTGCGGGCGCTCGGCGCTGCCCGGCCGGGAGCGCGGCGGGAGCCGCACGGCAGCGCTGCAGCGGGGCTGGGCTGGCTCATCTCGCCCGGGGCGGCCGCACACAGACCTGCTGAGCCGGGGCTGCCTCCCCGTGGAGTCACCTTGGGTGTCCCCGCCCGAGAAAGCCAAACTGGATCAGCTGCCCGTGGGTAATCGGCTGCCCTGCCGGAGGCTCTTTGCGTGTTTTCTTCTGTGGGTAGTAGCACCTTTATCTCGGGGGGATGGTCCTGGCTTGTTATCCCTGCGTCCAGGTTGCCCTACATTTTTTTGCAACACGAAGTTACCGGATGAAGACCACACCTAACAGACAAGGATCCTCATCTGCAAACTCTGATTTACCACTTTCCTGTGAGCATCCTGGCTGACAGGTGATAGATACCTCGCAGTGTCTATATGACCCAGGAGCTATTATTTTTGACAATTTATACACAGATGAAAGCCATGATATTTTCTCAAGAGACAGAAGATGTAGCCTTATCTTTAGAGGGAAGAGAAGAATGAATTTAGGTCTTGCATTCTTCATGTAAAGTACAAAAAAATCACTGCATTTACACTCTGCAGATAGTGATGGCTGTAATTATATTTTTGGGAGGCCTGTCAGTCAGTATGTGATATATATGATGTGAAAAAACCTTTTGGAATGAAGTCTTTGGGAGACTTTGGAGGAAATTCAAGAATTTTAGGTTCAGCTTGGTTGAGCCATGGATTAGGATGCCTTGGTGCTTATGTCCAATGGCCAGACCTAGGCGTGTGCCAAGTTGCAGCTTCAAAGTAGAAATTAGGTGCTGCAACTGCAGAGCACCTCCCATGTGTAGGCAGCAACAGACATGTTTGGTTTTAGATTGAAATAATAAACCAGTCACTTTTCCATTTTACATTTACAATTTAGGCAATTAAATTTGTACCAAGTCACATTTTAGGAGCCAGTCATTTACTGGATTTCACCCTTATTGGCTACTTGTGAAACTCTCTGCCTTTGATCCTATTGATGCACCATAAATGAGACTACACTCATGAGATTCTGCTCATTCTGTGTAAAAGGACATTTGAGGACAAAGAAGTTGGAATTTCACTTCTTGCCATATGGAAGACATGCAGCTCATCTCTGTTTAGTTGGATCCCAAGCTGTAGCTGATCAAATAACTCCCTGATTACTCTGGCCTGGACTACAGCAACAGAATGTTTGTGGAGGTTACTGTGGCAATGATGTCCAGTTCTGATCAGAAATGCTGGACTGAGGATAACTCTTTTTTTCTCTGTGACCTCAATCTTAAGGCTCAATCCTGGAATCTCATTTGAGTCTGGAAAGCAGTGTCTGGAAAGTACTTTATTTCCCTCTCAAAGACTCAGCCCTTACCTCCACATACCAGGGGAGCGCTGTGCTGATACATGACAACATTTTTTAACCACACCAGTTGCAGAACCCAGGCACTCACTGACTTGGTGTTACTTTCTGCCCCGTTTGGTTGCATATCACTTTGTGGTTCAGATATGCACTTACCAGTTTGATGGATTCATGTTTGTTGCTTGCTGCCCTCTCACTTGTATTTTCATCCTTCAGATCAAAAAGATTCAAACAGTGTATGCAGGGGCTGATAGCAGGTGAATCTGAAGAGTTTTGAGGGCTGCTGTCTCCAGATCATGAATTTTCAGCCATTTGCAAATTGCTCATTTCTCCATTTCTGTCTTATGCATGTGTGTAAGCACTATTTTTTTATGATAATGTTTTGCTAATTCATAACTCCATACTTCATAAACAGGATGTAAAAGATGAAGTTTAATTTAAAATGGCATGTTTGCAATTGTGTACAAATTAATGGAAGGGTATTTATTGAGTTTGAATCAAGTGGATTAATCTGGCAATTAAAAATAATTTGTAGAATTCTTAAAGTGTTCAGAATTTCAAGAGAATAATTTTATTTTAGTTTAAGCTTTTGTATTTGTTTTCCTGTTTGCTCTTTATTTCTGTTTGAAAAAAAAAAAATCAGTGCCAAGTTTTGGGATATCTACAAATCCTCAGAGGGCAAAATACATTTAACTTTAGCTCTCTGAGGAAACAAAAGAGTAACTCTGCAAATAAGCTTTAGAAAATTTAAAACATCCTCTTTCTTTGTGGCTCTTGAGCTTTGATTCTCAAGTGTACTTAAGTGCCTAATTAAATGGGAATTAGGTGTTTGAATTCTTGTGTGGTCCTAAGCCTCAGGGTTTAACTGCCTTCGTGACACTCTGTGCCTCTCCCCTTGCAGGTGTGGGTATGGCTATGAGAAAAATGGGAAGCATGGCCAAACCAGACGTTTACATTATTAAGGATGGGGACACAATCACCATGAAAACAGAAAGCACCTTCAAAACTTCACAGTTCAGCTTCAAGCTTGGTGAGAAATTCGAGGAAAATACATTAGATGGCAGGAAAACTCAGGTCAGTATACTAGACTTTCTGTTGAAAAAAGGCAATTCTTTCGGTGCTTTACAGAGGGAAATGCTATTTTAAAATCAGTTTTTAACATCCACACTAACAATGCTTTATCTGATAAGCAGTTGCCTCTGCAAGTCTCATTGAATTTTTTATTTTTTTATTTTTTTTTTTAACATGGATTAAGCAAATTCCAAACAGGGAGAATGCTGAAATCAATAGTCTTGTGTATTTTGCCGTTTTCATTTTGTAGCAGAAGCATTTTTTTAGTAAAACTAACAGACCTCTAAATCCCTGTTAAAGCCAAATGCCACTTCATTTGAAGCCTGTGGAAAAAAATGCCATTGATGTTTAATCAGAGGCAATTCAGCCCTAGGGTTAACCTTTCTGCTCTGTCTCTTATTTGCATAACAAGAGAGCCTGGTTCAGTGTGGGGTGGGATCACAGACCTCAATGCAACCATGTGAATTATAGTCACTAAACCCCAGTTTTAGAAGGCAAAGAGTTTCTCCTTTCCACCTAGTAGTGAGAATATTTATCCCAAAGGAGGTAAAACGCAAAGGATACATCTCATTTCCTTGTGTGAGCGCTCTCTATCACCCCCCTCCCTCCAGCCACACACTTTCAGTTCATCTATTACTGCAAAATCAGATAAATGCTACACAAAAGCTCAAAGCCCATGTAACAAAGAGATGAGCAGAGAACATCTGCTGGATGCTGTCAAAGGTCTGTCTGATGCAGAAATGTGTCAAAGCAGTGAGTGAATGTTACTGTACAGTGAGTTAGTTACTGTAAGAAGAGGGTTGATAAAATGTTTAAGATAATTTATGGCTTTGTAGTTGTCAATGATAAAATTATTATTGAGTGAACTGGGGTGGGAATCTTTCATTTGGAATAAGGTGTTGAAAAGCCTCAGTGCTGCCCAAATGTCATGGGAAAAAATATTGGTCATGTTCTTCTTTCAGACCCTTGTCAGCTTAAAAGATGATGGGTCATTGATTCAAGAGCAGGAATGGGATGGCAAGAAGACCACAATAACAAGGAAGCTAGTGGATGGACAACTGGTGGTGGTAAGTTCAGTCCCACTTTCTGATCCCCAGGTGCTGCTGGTTGGTAGCCTGAAATGTAACTCTTAATGTTTTTTTTCCCCCTGTTGATCTGCACAAAATAAATCCATCTTTTTATCTTCTAGGAATGTGACATGAATGGTGTCAAGTGTGTTAGAGTCTACCAGAAAGCATGAGGACATCTTCAGGTTCTGTAGGAACTTGTTGCAAACAACTCAGTTCAGTGGACAGAGCTCCTTTTCACTCCTTATTTTCCTTTTCCCCGTTTTCTAGTATTTCAATGGACTGAGTAGCTGAGTGCAATTCTTTTTAAAGGCCGTGATGTAACTATTATGTAACTATTCTGAAGTTAGGCTATTAAATAAAATTGTTGAATATATGAAGTGGAAACGTTGTTACTATAGTGGAATTTTAAGTGAGGCTTCATAAAAACGGATCTGGTTTTAGGGTCTACTACAATCTGCCTTCAGCACAAGACAAGCCAATATATTGCAAACAGCTCTAATTTCTAAACCAGTAAAATCCGGGATTGGAACAACTCCACAGCCCAAATTTTGAATGTTTTTTCTAACCTCCATGTTACAAAGTAAATAGAATTGGGTGGGTATTAATATGAGATGAGCTAAATTGGTGTTTAAGTAGAGGAATGGATTTTCAGGGTTAGTTTGGTTTTGTGTTTCAAACCCACAGTTTTCTTAATCTCAATATATATATATACCAGTAAGCCAATGAACTTGATAAATCTAAGCAAGCACATACACACTTTCTTGAAAGGAAGCCTTATTTTAAGAAGACTTCCTAGCAAAACTGTTATTCCATGTCTAGTAACATTCTAAAAAATCGTAACCAAAATCTGCTGAAATACTGCCTAAACCCTAAAGCCTCATTTATTATTATTTTTTTTAACTTGTTTGAAACACCTAGCAATGGAGTTTATATGCTTTGAAGTGCCATAATAAATAAACAGAAATATCAGTGTCTTGAGTATTACTTTTACACGAGTTGGGAAACAGAGCCAATAATGCTATATTCTGCCAAAGAGATGTCAGATGAAATAAAAATTAAAAAGGTTTCGGTGAAATTGGTGAAAATAAAAAGGTGAATTTCTGTGATACCAGACTAACATGTCCTAAAAGTGAAACCATTTGGTGACAGGAATGTTTCCATGAATTCAGCAGCCTGGGGGATCATGCAATTGCACAGGTCCTGTTTGCTGCATCTGTCATTGAAGAACCAATTTTTACTTCTAAGATTTTAGCTGCTCAGTGCAGGTATCATATTACTGCACGTACATATTACTCAAATAGAAAAATCTGTTATTTTGTGCTCATTCTGCTACCAATGGAAAGTGGCTTTTTTCATAATTTTGGACCATTTATCCTTTTCATAATTTTATGACTACTTATCGTGTCATCCCCTTTACCTCTGTCCTCAGAAAGCATTTCTCTCTGGAGAATGTTTCTTGCAATTTCTTTCCATGGCTCCTTTTTGGGTTGTCAATTTTCTAGTGGTATTTTTCATCATTTTAAAATGAGCCCCAAAGACAAAGTGTAGTCTTACACAGACATTAGAAATAGAAGGAATCTACCCATAGAAGTAAATACGGAACCCAAAGTGACCTGATAAGGGATCTACTAAACTGCATAAGGTGTGATCTGAAAATCCTGCCTCCTTTCCTAAAGAGACAGTGCTGCTGCTTTCAACTGGGCATTAAGCCCTCTGTGGGGTCACTGCTCTATCACTTACCCCTGCTCATTTACTCCTGATCCTGGCTAGTGTTAATTGTTTATCTTTCATTTGAATGGAAAAACAGTCCAATGTCTTTCATAGGACATCCGTTTTGATTACAATGAGATCACTTCTTGTAAAACAAAAGGCAGAAGAGTGTCTTTTTAGAGTGATTTCCTTTGGAAACAGCTTATAAAGTCTGTGTATCTGTGCTCTCCAAGTTTCAGCCACATGTGAAGAAGAGGCTAGAGGTCCCAAAGATAACTATTCTTCCACAAATGTTATGAAAATAGGCGTCCTGATGAAAGAGATGGACCATTAAAGTACCTTGATGATGGAAAGACTGCACACGGAAGTGACACTTTATTTGACATTAAATGGAAGAAAAACATATCTAGGTCTCTTGGCACACATAAGAAGTTTTCTTAAACAGAAGCTGACCAATGATAAGAGGTAGATAAAGAGGAAAATGGAATTCTTTAGAGCTAATTCTCCAGAACTGCTTAGTCTCACATATTTATTTGCTTTATTTTGATAGCTCCAGCCTCAGTTGCCAGTAACTTCAATGTAAGAATGAGACCCAGAACTACCATATATACAACCTGTTTGTGTTAGATTAGACCATACACTTAAAATGACAATAGTTTTATACTACTGCAAGCCAAGATTTATGATGCTCAAGACTTGAGAATATATTTAGTTTACAGTTTCCTCCCATTATTTACTATACTAGTAAAAAGCTTCACTCTTCATGAGTTTATATGCACAAACATTCTCATCAGTGCAAAATAGCCAGTTGTCCTGACATTTGAATAATTTGAATAACTGTAGTTCACTGTATCACATAAGAAGGCAGAAAATAAGACTTCTGAGTAGAACTGAAAAAGGGGTTGTACATTATCCAGCCAGGACTGCTTTATAATGCTAAAGAAATAAATAAGGTGACAAGATTTGTTGTGACATTTTAGTATGTTTTTTTTTAAAATACTTTGGAGGGATGAAAGAATCTCAAAGAGAAGCAGTGACCAGAACACATTAATTTAAAGTCATGAGCAGTGTACAATTTATATCTCTAAATCTCACTGTCTTCTGAAATTGGTGTAGTTCTGCTGTTTACAAGGAAGAGGCTGCTGTTTATGTGTGTGTTTGTTTGTTTGTTGGTGAGTGGGTGGCTAAGTGGGAGTTTTTTTGGTAGTGAAGCGGGATAAAGGAGTAGAAAATGAAGTTGTTTAGTAATTTAGGTCTGATATTCCACCACATTAGGGAAGTCTCTTGTTTGAGCTTTCCAGGAACACTAATGAGATGGCACTGTGCTTTGTGGAGAGTGTGCTGTCTCTGTATAATGCTCAGACTGTTAAGGATTTTCCTGTTATGGTTTGGTATTATGATTTATTTCAAAATTGTTATCCTACTCTGCCTGCAATCTCTGAAATTAATACCGGCTTTTCCTCTTCCTCTCCCCTTCCTATCTCACACATGCCCTCCAGATCAAAGTTTTTTAAAAAACAAAGTCAATGGTAGGAAACCTCTCAGTTTTCTGAGGATATGATTCCACTGATAGCTGTCAGCTGTCCAGAAAAAGAGGAGTGCTCATTTCTTCAGGTGTGAAGATCAAGTGTAGGAAGACAGTTTTGTTCTTCAATTGGTCATTTGGGCTATATTAACTGAGACTCAAACATCTGAAAAGCAAATTAATCCTTGAATAGGCACTCTTACTTTTTTTTTCAGGTTAAGACTTAAAAATCTAGTATTGTATAAAGCATGTTATCCACTTCCACATAATATTATGTGCTATGAATTCTGTTGCAGTCCATTCAAAGTAACTCTTATTAAGGTCAGATGCTGAAAATAAGTGCCCTGTAAATGTTTATTTGGATCCTAAGGGAGACCTGGGTCTCTGCCCAGAAGCCCCATTTCAGCTCAGCTTGGGGTGTCAGTCTATGTCTGAGCTGGTTGTCAGAGTATCAGTCTCCAGCTCAGGTATCTTCAGATTTTACACAAAAATTCATTAAAACTAATTTCTATGAAGGAACTGCCATATTACTTATATTCTACATAAAATGGTTTAACAAAAATAAAAGCAGTAATGCAGACCAGTTCCACTCAGACCTTTGCTGGTGATTCCTTTCCTGCCTGAGTATGTGCTGACACAATAAATGGATTAGAAACCTTTGCAGTATGTTGATTATTTGTGACTGTAGGGAAAAAAAATCCCAGTGTGAGAGTGGGTGGGAGCAAGTTAACATATATTAATTATTCTTTGATGCCTAATTTCAGTCCCATTGTTCAGCCCCTGAGAGGATTTAGCACTATTTTCTTAGGTTTTGGAGAAAATCCAGCATCTGTGTAAACACATTTTTGTCCCATGGTTCTTCTAGCTTTGGCTTTTCAGCCCTTGTACATCAAATTAAGTTTTTGTTGACACTTCCCAGAATGGTTTTACTTCATACTATTATTTCAGAGGAAAAGGAAACACTATGAGAGACCCTGCTCCCAAGAGTGAATTTGGTTTCCTTTCCAGCAAAAATGTTTTTAAAATCAATTCCCTCTACCAGGTGGTCTTAATTATATTCTGAAGATATTTACATGTGAAGTTCATTATAGTTTCAGAAGAAATGTAAAGTTTCTGCATACATGCAACCTAGAACCAGTTTCAGATAACGTCTTATAAAAATCTGCTGAATCCCAAAGAGTATTGTTGACACTTTGTCATTAAACACAGATGTGCACTTTGAAATTAAATACCAGAGGACAAAATATCCCAGTCTGAGGACCATGCATACCACTTTTCTAGGGCTGGACTTTTTGCTCCCTCAGGCAGAGCTCTGGCTCCCTTGGGAATTCCTGCTTGAAATCCTTGAGTCTGCCTTCAGAAGAGGTGTTAGCTAAGGGTGAGCTCATTGTGCAGTGCAAGTCAACAGAAAACTGAGGGACTGGGTGCAGTTTTAAAGCTGGGAAGGCAGTGAGTTGCTGCTGCATATCCCAGGGGTGTTCTTGTTCTGTGGCTGGAATGTCTGTGGCATGTTCTTCTGGGGCCCTGTGATAAAGTCCTGTGTGGTGATCAGCAAATTGAAAAGCATACAGAATAGGATAGCCTGCATGGCTTGACCTCAAGGAAAACCTTGAACTGAGGTCAGAGAGTCCATGACAGGGAGTTTCTGCAATCTCCTAGAGTACAAAGGCTCCTTGAGTACATGGTAAATTGAGCTGAAGGCAAATTGGATTGACTCTTCACTCAAGAAATTATGGCCAGGCCTTGTTATGGCAATTTAATTCTATAAGTAGCAGTAGAGTATACCTGTAGGAATTATTCCTATTTTATTGGGTAGTGTAATTAGGGGAAAATATTAATACTATCTCTTAAACTGAGTAAAGCAGTATCTGATGCTAAGATTTGCTCTGAGTGCTTTCTATTGTTTCATCTCATTCTCCTAAACTGCCTTGCTTTGTCCAGATTGCATAAAGTTCAGAAAATGAGATGTTTCTATTCTTTGACATTAGTATTTTTCTGTTGGTGAGATGCAGAATGAAAATGCAAGGTGCATTTCTCTGCTGGGGGTATTGTTTCAATGACTATTCTTATTGCCCATTTCATGGAATACAGTCCTGAAAAGGACTAGCTTAACTGTTGGCTGCTTTTCTTAAACCGTGACAGAGGAAAGGAAGCCAATTGAATAGAACAGAAATCACAGAGGCCTCAGTGCCTTAACATCCTCACTTCTCTTTCCCCTTGTTGTTAACAGTCCATGCTTATCTGGGCCTGAGCATTATCCTTCTGTATGCTCACTTTCTTCAGAAAGATTATTCTTTTTTTCCTGTTTTTAAAAAAGATTAACAGGTCACTCAGATTCCAAACATCCAGCTGTTGTGGTAAACTGGAACAGGGATTAAGAAGAATAAGAATTAATATGTGTATCTTTCCCAGTCTTCCCCTTTTTATTTTTTTTTTAAGCTTGTTTTCTTCACTCTGTTTTTCGGCACCAAGAGAATGATGAAAAGTAAGTGCACGACTTTCCACTCCAACTGCATGCAATGTTATCCATGGCAGTCATCTTAAAAGTCTGATTTTAATGCAGTAAATGTCTAAGCAATATTAGCCAGAGCTCTAATTGTTTCCACATGCTCTTTGTTCTTATGCTTGTGTTGAAGTAGTTTTAAGCAGAATTTTCTGCTGTATTTAATCAGTATAGTCCTGACCTAAGAAAATAGATAGTTAGATAGACCTAAGAAAATAGATAGTGTTTACCCAAAATGCCAATCTCTGCTGAATTTATTTTTTCTAAACAGTGACACTGTTACTAATTTCTGAATGTAATTTGTGATAATCAAATGAAGTAAACAACTTCATCTGAAAACTTCATCTGTTTCCTTTATTAATCTGTGAGCTAAAGCTTCACAGATCTGGACAAATTTCTTCATATCTGGATGGAACTGGAACTCAAGTTTCAAGTTGGAATGCAAAAATTTATAGCTTAATTTTTGATTTCTGTCTTGTTTTTTTCTTAATTTTCAGAGTTCTGAGATTTTCCCTCATGTTTTAGATCTGCTCCCAGTTAGTCATATCTGTCAAATCCCTGTGATCAATGTTTAAGACACAGTCACAAGTCTGCAGAGGAGAAGGAAGGAACAATTCAAATTAAATATACTTTCAAATACAGTTTAAAATAATATGATCAAAATAACAAATCTGTGAAGAAAGGTCTCCCCTGAGATTTTTATGTTACAGAAAACATAAATCTGAAAAATCATCTGTTCTTGGAAATAAAGTGTACCAAACCCCTAGGAATGTTTAAAACATCTTAGATAAAGCTCTGAAAACTCAGATCATCAGCCATAGCTCTAATTCATGTAGTTAGTGACTTATTTGGATATGGCTACATATCCCTCCTTGTCATTAAGAGCACTGTCTGTGTGAGAGACTCTCCAGACATCTACTGGAATTTCCCTTTCCCCCAGCTGATAATCCTTTTGGTCAGCTGCGTCTTTGTTCCATGATAATTGACTGTTTTCTTAGAGATAAAATAAAATTCCTTTGTCTATTTAGTGAGATTTCTCTGGTTGTGTTGTGCTCATGTATTTAAATTTCAGGAGATGCTTTGCACTCTTCCATAATTTCTTCTATAGATTTTACTAGAGAATTAACTTCTGCTTTGAGGCTGAATCATACTGCCTTGGACTTCTGGGCTGGATTTCTGCTGCCATCAAGAGCTAAGTGCATTTATTAGAGAGGTGCTGAGAGTATCTTGTGAAGCAACAGCCTTTGATATCAATGGAAAGCCTTGCATTACTACAGTATGATTAGATTAGGCTTTAGTAGCTGAAAACTAATATCAGAAATCAAGAATGAATAATTCATTTTAAGAAACATTACTGACTCTTTAAATTATAAAAATTTCCTTCTTGATGTTTGTAATACTTATGGGAATAGAGTTCACTGGGAACACAATTTGAGTGGCACATAAAGTCAGATAAATTCATATATTCACTTTTTTATTTTGATGCAGCTAATATTTACAGCAGAAAGGAGAGATCACTGCTGCTGGTATGGTTTTATTATGCTCTCACTGTCTTATTCTTGGAATAAAGAGTAGCACGTGGAGAAGGAAATGTATTTTATTCTCTTTATGGTACTCTTATTTAATTACCTTATTAATGAGAAAATATTTCCCTTACTTGCCTTCAATAGTATCAACAAATTTTAGTAGGAAGACTATGCAGTTTCATCAGAATATTCAGTTAACATTTCACTGTTAACTTTGTTCTTTTTTTTTCTTTAATTTAATGCTTGTTTGGATATCTTTTGAAGAATACACCAATAAAACATGTTGAATACCATGCCTGTATAGTTACTTCATGTCACAGAAAAGAAGGCTGTAATTAATTTTTCATTACCCTATACAATGGGCTGTTATCCTTGCAAGTCTTGAAATTAACTTGATGTAATAAAATGTCAGTTATTTAATAAGCAGAGCAACTTTCTTTGCATGGTAAGTTGCATGTAGATACATCAAGGAGAAAAAGGAAAATGTTACGTTATGTTAGCACTGTGAATCCAATGGATTTGGAAAAGCCAGAATCATTTAGTGTATAGGTCTCATTACCAACAAAATTGTGCTATATGAGGTATCTCTTATGACTCCAATTGTTCATTGAAACATATTCTTGGATGTAATTTGATGTCATTGCAGATGTTGAGAATAATAGGTTGCATGAATAAAAGCATGATTTTATTAACACAAGTACTCTTAATATTGAAGCCAAGAAGAATGACAGCAATTTCCCCATGTGATGTGCACTTCAGAGTTGCATTTTACAGGTACAATCTTGTAGGGCAGAGCAGCATAACCTCTATTTTTATTACTTGGCCTTTCTATCAAATAAAACTGTGAGAATTCTGATGTGAGAATTCTGGTGTGCCTTAGAAGGTATTGGTTTATCTAATGACCAGTGTCTGATTTGGCCAACCATACAGTTCTCCTTCAGATGCAGTCCCCAAAGTACTCACTGATCCCCAGAAGTAAAATAACATGTACTTTTCAAAGGTTTTACTTACACAAAAGGAAAAAAATGCAAGGAACAGGTAAGCAATCATGGCAGATCTTCTATCCCCTTTTCATCCTTTGGTGAGGCTAGGTCTAGAATTTTTACATAGTGAAAGGACCCTTTAAAAGCTAAGTTTGATCATTCTACTGATTTGGCTCCTTTATATTAGGAGGTTTAAAAGGCTTTTGATTATTTCTGTTCTGTAACAAGATGGATTTAGTGAAATTAATTCAACTTTCCCTTTCCATAATTCTGTAGAAGTTAATATTCTCACTTTGGTAGTAGAAGAATTTCCAAAGGATTCTTTATGAGTATTTAATGTTCTACTGCTGTATACTAGATTTATTCTAAATATCAAAAGAAGTTTAAATCTGAAAGTACTCAGATGCTAAGCTCAAATATAACTGTGCAAATGAAGTTTTATTCTACTGAAGCCAAATACATAATTTTATTTTTTGTGGAATGACTCTGGATTTAACAGTCTCCTACTTTCTTGTATGTGTTGCAACACCTTGCTCTTCCTTTAT
>NC_031769.1:123031668-123034981 GCF_001522545.3 Parus major
TCCAGCTATTCTTAAAACATTTCACAAATGGAGATCCCACATTATTCCATGGCAATATTATTCAAATATTACTAAGGAAGAAGATAGGTCCCCCTTGTTGCGAAGTTTGACCCTGCCCTCTATTTCATAAGCTACTGTGGGTGCCAATACACTGATTAAGGTCTTTTTCTTCTTATCATTCTTCACAATTAGACAAATGCTTTCTTGGCAACCCTCCCTCAAGACTTTCTGCTCCGTGATTTTGCTTCGGTCTTTCTTACAGGCTCTGCCTGAACATGCAGGACAACTCTGTCTGGCTTTCTGCTTTGTGCATTGTTGACAATGAGTAGGGACTGATAAGGTCCTACTGTCAAACTGATTGTTTCTCCAGGTCCTGTTTACTCTGGTTTTACATAACGCAGAATTCATTCAGAGTTGGGATGTACCACAGCAGCATGCTGAGGCTGCCCCTGTCACTGCTGCTGCTGTGCCCTGTGCAGTGACTCTGCTTCTCTGCTGACCCAGGGGGTCATAATGTCTTGGCTCCCTGCAAGCCTCAGGATTCACGTGGGAAAATGGGAGTGTGGTGCTCAGTGGAATGAATCAATCCAGATTCCATTTTTAACTGAAGTTATGCTGTTTAGGTTGGGATGAAGAAACAGATGGTCCTTTAGAAAATCCTGAAGAGTTTCACTTTCACCATCTGATGTATTACTTTTTCCATGTGAGAGGAATTTTTGTCTATCTCTGAAGGCATACAGCTTACACCTTGATTACTAGGTGAGATCTTTCTTCCTGCCTTTACACCAGCAGTCTAGGAAAATACTTTTATTTCTCTTAGTGAGATTTACAAAGGGACACCTAACAAAGTTCTGTTAGACAACCACCTACAACTAAGCAGTCCAAGCAAAATTATCATTTGCAAAGTCCAAGAACAGCCTGGGGACTGATGTAGGATCTTTTGTTCATGTAATTCTTCTAGACAAATAATGCAGTTACTGCAGTTTGAGTTCTATTCCTTTATAGAAAAACCTAGCACACAGCATCTGATAGGGTTGCTCTCCACACCTATAACAACTGTGGCACACTGTGGAGTCAGACTTGTCCCACCAAACCTCACCTGGAGGACCATGCTGAGGTGTTTTGCTCCTGCCACGGCAGTGACAAAGGGCAGACATGGCCTGAAATGCCAGGTGGCAATCTGAGGAGCAAACTGCCAAGCCCACTGGGAACACACTTTGTTGTCCTGCAGAGACATGGTACAGCCTAGCACAAGAGGCAATGATGCAGCAGGAGGTACAGAGCCTTCCCCTCACCCCACAAACCTCACAGGAGTGGTGTGAATCACACAACGTGCTCCAATTCATGAGTCACACTAAGTTTATACAAACTGTATGTGGCAGGAACGGCATGCTTACAAGCTGTGTTTTAGTAGATCTGTTGTATACCTGTGCAAAAATTGTTTAGTTGTGAAGTCAATTGTTTTTAGTTTTTGTTATCCCTGTTGAAGATCTTTAGATGGGTATTTTGTTTTAACAGACAGTGGCACAGAAATAGGCACTGTCATTAATTGACTGTGAACACCTCTATCTGAGGAGTTTTGTGTTATGTTTTTGTTATGTTGGACTCCATTGTTTTGATTTCTTTTAGAGACTACTGAAAGCTATTGGATGTTGTTTGCTCTACCATCAAAAGCAGTTTTCTTCTAGGAATCTCCACCACAGGAGGTTCTTGAGATTTTATCCCCTTGGGTCAGTAGCTTGGGAAGCTGATGAAGAGCTTTGCCCTACAACAGCAAGCAGGTTATGTCTCTTTAGGTGCCAGCTCTGCATTAGCCAGCAGTTTGTGCTGAGCTGTCCCTGCATCTGACTATGAGAGCCAGTTGACTTCTGTGCATCAGGTGGGTGTGTGCTCTTGATCTGGTCTTTTTGCGAAGTTCACAAATTCAAGGGGTTTTCTTAAGGTATTGACACAGACTTCTTCACAGTCCATCTGAGTTCTGAGTCCGTGCCTTGGGAAACACTCACATTTTTCTTTTGAATATACAGAGTATCTTAGATGATTGAACATTACTAAGTGTCACATTTAAAGGATGATTTTGTAAAGAGATAGAAATGAGCTGGCTACAACACTTTCCCTGGTTTTCTTCAGGGTGTAGAAGAATCAACTGTTTTGCTCTACCCCAGGTGTTTTTTTGATTACAGGTTGATGCCATCACCCACAGCTCCTGTGCTCACCTCTTGTATCATGAAAAGGACTTGAGTAATTTCCTGATCACCTTACTCAAACATCTATAATCAACTAGTGCCACCCCACCTCAGAAGTGTTTCATTTAGCTGAATTTTTCCATTGTTTACATGAAGGGTTACAAAGGGTGGTTGCCCCAGACAGGTGTGCCTCATCCTCAGGGAGAAAAATATGTCTTTTCTTAGATTACTGTACTGTCTTCCAGTAGGGATATTGATTCCTTTCCTCCTTTGACTGACCCACCCCCTACTTCCTCTTCCTCTAGAATATTTGCATTTTTCTGCCAGGACCACTAGGTGTCACAAGTACTCACAACTAAACTATAAAGTCCTCTAAAATATTAGTCCAGACATCTTGATATTTCCCTGATCAAGGGGTCCAAGAATTTTGTTATGGAACTGATGTTTATGTGGGAACTTCTGGATGTAATAAAAAAGTCAGATACTTCAAGCTGGTGTTTACAGAGCAGATCCATGTTATTTCATAGCACAGAATTTAGCATTTGAGGGAGCTATACCTATTGTGGAAGGCCTTATTTCAGCTAACCAGAGAAAACTTAAAAATGGAAGTGATCTGAAGGATCAGCAGACTGTATCTAACAAAAAGAAATATGCTGGTGAAAAAAGTTGTACAGAAGTAGAATAAAGAAAGAGCTCCACCCTGAGTAAAGCTTATGGTTAAGAAACAGAACAATCCTTTGGTTCTATTTAGAGGATTTTCAAACTAAAACTGAGTTTCACATTGCAGTAATGAGACATATCTTTCTTTTCTTCCCATCCCCTACCCTGTTTCCAGCCTGTGTGTTTATAAACTAACCAATCATTCTTGCCTAGCAGTTGGAATTTTACACTAGTAAAACACTAGCTGGGAGGATATATTCTCGAGCTTCCCAGTGGGAGCCACAGTACACCACTAGCTAACTCTGTGAGACCCCAAGACACTGACCTGTTCTGAAGAGGATATTTCAATTGTTTCAAATCTCAAAAAATCCTCAACCCTATAAACATCTATCTATCTATCTATCTATCTATCTATCTATCTATCTATCTATCTATCTATCTATCTATCTATCTATCTATCTATCTAT